>NC_080847.1:53556745-53635908 GCF_030435755.1 Ochotona princeps | reverse complement strand
CGTGGGCGGGGCTGCAGAAGCGGTGGTTGATTGGGCAAGGTTGGGAGGCGTGGCCCGCCTCGGGCCAATCGAGCTTCGCGCTGCCTCGTCCCGGAAGGAGGGGGCGGGGCTGCCGAGCGCGTGCTCGGCTTCCGACAGGGAGAGAAGAGGGTGTCCGACCCGGGGTGGCGGTGGACGCGGCTCGGCTGCTTTCTGCGCGCCGGGACCGGGAGGGCAGCCCCGACCCCGCGTGGCCGCCCGTCTCGGCCCCTTATCGGAGCGGAGCCCTCTGCAGTCCCTCCGGAAGTACGGATGGTTTTCTAATATATCCCTACATGCCTGAAAATGTAATTATACATTAGGCACAATAAGAGATTAACACCAATAACTGACAAAATAAGACAGTTACAGCAGTGTACTGTAAAGAAGATTATGTGATTCTGGAAATGGCTTGCATATTAATATGTTTTTTAGCCACGATTGGCAAAAAGGTAAGTGAAATTTGGTTAAAAAGCAACTACTGTGTATTTATAAAGCGCTAGAAAGCACATAGTTAAATGCTGTATTAAGTAGAAATACATGAATGTTTTAAGGCCTTTTTTTTTTAAGCAGAGTGACAGGGAGAGAAAGCTTCTCTCTGCTGATTCACTACACAAATGGCCATTCTACAGCCAGGAGTGTCATCCAGGTCTCCCCTGTGGAGGGGCAGGGACCCAAGGACTTGAGCCATCCTCTGCTGCCTCCCCAGGCACATTAGGGGGAGCTGGATCAGAAAAGGAGGAGCAGGGACTCCAACCCACGCCATATGTCTACACTGCTGGCCCAAGAGCAAGTTCTACAACATCCCATGAAATAAATGCTTTCTGATCAAAAGATGTTCTCACTAAAGTTTTTTTTTTTCACAAAATTTAGAGCGGTTAAGGCATTACATCTGATTTTTAAAACATAACTATTTTTTACAGATTTATTATTTTTTTAAGATTTATTTATTTTATTGGAAAGGCAGATGTACAAAGACGAGGAGAGACAGAGAGGAAGATCTTCCGTCCAATGATTCACTCCCCAAGTGGCCACAACGGCCGGTGCTGTGCCGATCCAAAGCCAGGAGCCAGGAGCTTCTTTCTGGGTCTCCCACGCAGGTGCAGGGTCCCAAGGCTTTGGGCCGTCCTCCACTGCTTTCCCAGGCCACAAGCAGGGAGCTGAATGGGAAGTGGAGCTGCCAGGATTAGAACTGGCACACATATGGGATCCCGGCATGTGCAAGGTGAGAACTCCACACCTGGCCCTGGACATCATTTTAAAAACTTTTGGTTAAAACGTGTTAGAATGCTAACCACATGTACGAGCTATCATGGCAAACTCGGGCTGGTGACTTTTGAACTCTTTGGAGGGAGCAGGGAACAGGAGAAGCCCCAGACACCCAGACCTCTGTGCATGGCAAGCCCCCCCTGATTGATGGGAAGTGTGTGAAGAGCCGCAGCTCCTGCCAAGAGCAGACATAGCTCACTGTGCACCCCAGACACCCTCTCTTGGGGTCTCTCAACTCCGCCTTATCCCACAACCCTCTGCTTCTCGGAACTTCCTTTGTGTGGCCTCCTTGATTTTGCCTTGACCCTTCAGTCTTGAATAAAAATGATCACAATGTCCCAGGCAACATGCCGAAATGTCTGAAGATCCGTTCGCTTAACCCTCACCACACGGAGCGCGTGGCCAGCTAGCAAGTGGCAGGTGTGGGCTGAGGCCCACGGCGCAGCAGTCAGGTGACCCACGGCACAACACACCTGTTCTTCCTAGCCTGAAGTTCTGTTTGGGCGTCACTCACTTTAACAGGGGAACCCTTTGAACCCCAGCAGGTTCCAGTCTGGCAAATGGCCCATGATTAAGACTTGCTAATGAGGAAGTGAATGCCTCCAATGTCAAGACGCTGGTGGTAGACAAAAAGTCCTTGTCCACTGACCCCTACCGTGCTTGCAGGTGCAAACTCTTCCGGAAGGCATAGCCTCTCACCCTGCAGCCTTATACGACCGGAATCCAAGCCAACACAGACCACTCTTGGCCACATTCCTCGTTTGCCATCAGTGGTCTTTCTGTCCCACGACCCTGTAAGCCCTGGGAGGGCAGGACCAGCCTTGATCGTTCAATCCCAAACCCGGCGCGGAGAGCCTTGGAACAGCACCGGCCCAGCTCTCAGCTCTGCAGGGCGGGAGATGGGGCATGGCCACTGTGAAGCAAAAACCAAGCACAGGAAGCAAGCTTCCCTGGGGGCAGCCGCCCCCGCGTGCACCCAGCCAGCCTCCACTGCAGCAAAAATAAACACCCGAGTAAACAATCAGCCGGCTGAGAGAAGGGCTGACTGCTGGTTTGGGCCACTGTCCAGATCTCCCAAATGTCGCTCTGGGAGGAGAGGAGGAGAGCCGAATGGCTGGAAGAGGACTGTGGAGATGTGGAGGTGAAAGCCCGAGGGGGGTTGGAGGGTCATGGAGCAACCTGTACAAGAGTTTTTGGTTGATTTTTTGTTTTGTTTTGTTTTTGCAAAGAGGGTAGGGTAGGGTAGCAGGGCTATATACTCTCACTCCCCAAGGTCTGGTGGGGACCGGGTCTGCGCGTGAGGCCGCAGCGCCACCTGCAAACCAAACTGAGGAAGCGGCAGGTGGCTGAAGCTGCTACCCGCGGAGGCCAGCGTGTCCGGCGGCGGCCAGCTCCTCCGCCATTGGCCAAGAGGGCAGCCAATCACCACGAAGGAAGCGGAGGCGGGGATGCTCAGTTTAGCTTTGCAGTCCCGGGACCTGGCTGCGGCTTGACAGGTAGTGAGCATGCATCGAATCTTTGCAGGTCTCTGTTTACAAACTTAACACATTGTACATTTTTAATGTATTTGAAAGGAAAGCAGAAGCAGAGCGTTCTTCCCATCTGCTGTTTCAGACCCCGCATGACCTCCGCAGCCGGGGCTGGACCTGGCTAAAACCAGGAGTCTTGGAACTATAGGTGAGTGTGAGGACTTCAACTGCTGACACCTGCTGCCTCCCAGGGTGTGCTGGGGGCTGGACGGGAAGCAGAGCCAAGACTCTGCTCCATGAACTTCAGTGTGGGAGACCGCCCCAAAAGGCACCATAAACTGCAGCCGTATGCTCACCTCATACTCGTAAAAACATTGAGATTCCAGTATAACACACATTGAGAAATAAGCAAGTGGCAACGGTAGGGCTTTGTGAAAATTCACAGGGAAGGGGCCTGGTGCGATAGCCTAATGGCTAAAGCCCTTACCTTGCATTGCGCCAGGATCCCATATGGGCGCCGGTTCTAATCCCGGCAGCTCCACTTCCCATCCAGCTCCCTGCTTGTGGCCTGGGAAAGCAGTGGAGGACGGCCCAAAGCCTTGAGACTCTGCACCGCATGGGAGACCTGGTAGAAGCTCCTGGTTTCTATCGACTAAGCTCTAGCGAGGACCTTAACCATTACGCTATTGTGCTGAGCCCAAACAGCATAATTAAAAAAAACATTTAGGGCCTGGCGCAATAGCCTAGTAGATAAAGTCCTTGCCTTGAACGCACTGGGATCCCATTTGGGCGCCAGTTCTAATCCCGGCAGCTCCATTTCCCATCCAGCTCCCTGCTTGTGGCCTGGGAAAGCAGTCGAGGATGGCCCAAAGCCTTGGGACCCTGCACCCATGTGGGAGACCCAGAAGAGGTTACTGGTTCCCGGCTTCAGATCGGCTCAGCACCGGCCATGGCGGTCACTTGGGGAGTGAATCATTGGACGGAAGATCTTCCTCTCTGTCTCTCCTCTCTGTATATCTGACTTTGTAATAAAAATACGTAAATCTTTTTTAAAAAAAACATTTATTTATTTCTATTGTAAAGTCAGATATACAGAGAGGAGGAGAGACAGAGAGGAAGATCTTTTGTCCGTTAATTCACTCCCAAGCGCCCGCAACAGCCGGAGCTGCATCGATCTAAGCCAGGAGCCAGGAGTCGCCTTTGGGTCTCCCACAGGGGTGCTGGGTCCCAGTGCTCTGGGGCGTCCTGGACTGCCTTCCCAGGCTACAAGCAGGGAGGTGGATGGGAAGTGGAGCAGCCGGGACATGAACCGGTTTGCATATGGATCCTGACACATGCAAGGCGAGGATTTAACTATTGAGCCATCGCACCGGAGCCCAGTCCAGTTTTTTGTTGAAAACTACTATTCCTAGAATGCTGTGCTCTCCCGAAGGGCGGGTTGAGTGGGCAAGGCTACCAGGACTACATTTCCCGCAATGCAATACGCCCGCTGGCTGCCAAGCATGTCGGGAAATGTATTCCTCTGAGGGGAAGCTTAGCCCAGAACTCCCACCATGCATTTGGGTTCTGAGTCGTTTGGAGACAAGAAGAGACAGTCGCGCAGCCTGCTGGGAAGCCGACCCTCCGCTTTCCCCCAGCAGCTGGACGAACGGGAGGGCGCTGCCCATTCGTGGAACTCCAAGTCCCAGCAAGCTGTGCGCGCGAGCGAGGGCAGGCGGGTCCTCCTGCGGAAGTCCGTTCCGGCCCTAGCCGCCCCGACTGCAGCCTGAGCCAGAGCCGCTCAGTCGCCGCGGGACCTGGGCAGCTGGGGTCCATCGGGGGTCGCCATGGTAACGGGGCGCGCTCCCGACGGGGGCGGGCGGGGAGCGGGGGGGTCCACGGGTGGACTGCCGAGGCTCGGGCCCGTGCTGACCAGCCATGCCCTGGACGCCGAGGTGTGGGGCGGGCGCTTGGGATCGGGGCCGAGAAGGGGGCGCCCCCGACCCTCGGGGTGCGCCGAGGACCGAGGCGTTCTCGAAGGCAGCTATCTCCCATCGCTAGCCTGGCAGGTGCAGGGGGGGCGTTGGGAGCGGGACCCGATCCTGCAGCGGCGGGGGATTCCTTAGAATGGACTGACGCTGGAGAAAATTAGGGTAGGGGCCGCCCGAGGAGAGAGGGCTTGCAGGTCGCCGGCGAACACTCGGGATGAATGAGGGAGGCGCTGGAATAGGGGTGCCTTTTGGAGGGACAGACGGGAGTTGGCAGGGTGGGTCAGCTTGCAGGTCACGAGGTTCGGGGAGGGGGCTCCTGGGACCAGCTCTGAGCACTGGGTTTCGGGGGGCCAGGGTGAGGGGCTTGGGGATGAAACCAGGGTTCTTTGGCCGAAGTGGGGTAGCAGGGACAGGCCTGAGAGATGGACGGTCCATGGGGTCAGGGCCTTCTAGAAGGGGGGCTGGCGAGAGGGGAGGAGGCAGGGGAAGAAAATGGGGTATGCGCTGGGGCTGTGGAAGTCGGCGGCCCAGCTGGCTGTCCACTCCACTGGCCAGCCTGGGGCTCTCCCTCCAGCCGCCTGGCTTGGGTCTTTGCCACTCGCTTCTTTCCTCCTGCTCAGGCCCCCGGCCCTGCTAGGAAGTGGTTCTCCCTGGCTCAGCAGAAGGAGTTCTTGGAAGGAGAAGTCACATCCTCTTCCTGTCCCCGCTGGGTGGGCTGGAGAGGAGGGAGGGGTCGAGGGGGTGTCGGAAAGAAAGCAGGTTCCTTTTAAAGGGGGCAAGGCAGGGTCGGGAGCCCCTGGTTGGGGGTTCTGTGCAGCCTGCGAACTTCCTTTCCCAATCCTTTGTGACCCTGGGTGTCACAGGGGCTTGAGTGCGTGTCACAAACCAACGCGCTCCAGAGCCTGGCTTCCTGGCAGGGGGTGTGTGGGTTGTGGTGTTTAGGAACTCACATCTTGAGCATGGTGCTGCCAAGAGCCGGTACTTCTGCCGTGTTCGGTGGCAGAGGGTCAGGGAAGATGCTCAGACTGGCCCCCACCCCAGGGAGTGGCATTGGGTCCCCGCCACGCCACCACGTGGCACACCAGATTGACTTCCTAGCCCTTGGCTTTGGGCTGGCCTGATCCCAGACACTGTGGGCGTGTGGGGACCTGTGAGTGGGAGGTGGGAGCTTGCTCTCCTCTCTCTCCTTCTTAAAATAACAAAGAAAAAAAAAGGGGGGGCTTGTGAGAGAATAGAATGAAAAGATGGTGCTGCAGAAAGACTTGAAACCCTGTAGATCCTCAGAATACACGTCATGGTGAACTTTCGAAAGATGCATTTTTATGTGTGGATTTCAATGCTCTGTCCCAAGATAATGGATGGCTCAATTAGCTAATCCTCCACCTGCAAGCACCTGCATCTCATATGGATGCCTGGCCACTCCATTTCCCATCCAGCTCCCTGCTTATGGCCTGGGAAAGCAGCGGAGATGGCCCAAGGCCTTTGGGAGACCCTAAAGAAGCTTCTGGCTTCTGGTTTCAGATCAACTCAGCTCTGGCCATTGCAGACATTGGGGAATGGATGAGCAGGTGGAAGATCTTTTTCTCAGGCTACTCTTCTCTTTGTAAATCTTACCTTTCCAATAAAAATAAATAAATCTTAAAAGTATAAATGTATCTTTTAAAAAATGAAGACAAAGTTTTAGTTGAGAGTCCGAGCAGGAGAGTTGATGGATGGATATGACGCTGGCACCTGCTGGATGATCCCCAAGTGCCTCCAACAAGTAGGTCTGGACCAGCTCACGGCTGGGACCCAGCAGCTCCAGCCAGGTCTCCCCTGTGGGTGGCAGAAGCCCCGTGACTTGAACCCTCACCCCCTGCCTCCCAGGGTGCGTGTCAACAGGCAGCTGAGCTGGGATTCAACCCAGGCGCTCCAGAGTCGGATGTAAGCAACCACTTAACGGGCCGGACCAACACCCACCCCTCAATGTAGCTTCTCAGTGGGTGTTCCATGGACTTTTAAAAAATTTATATATATATATATATATATTTTTTAAAGATTTATTTATTTTTATTGCAAAGTCAGATATACAGAGAGGAGGAGAGACAGAGAAGAAGATCTTCCGTCCCATGATTCACTCCCCAAGTGAGCCGCAACGGGAACCAGGAACCTCCTCCAGGTCTCCCACGTGAGTGCAGTGAGTACAGTGAGTGCAGGGTCCCAAGGCTTTGGGCCGTCCTTGACTGCTTTCCCAGGCCACAAGCAGGGAGCTGGATGGGAGGTGGAGCTGCCGGGATTAGAACCGGCGCTCATATGGGATCCCGGTGCATTCAAGTGGAGGACTTTAGCCACTAGGCTATTGCGCCGGGCCCGAACTTTTTTTTGTTAGATTTATTTATTTTTATTGCAAAGTCAGATATACAGAGAGGAGGAGACACAGAGAGGAAGATCTTCCATCCACTGATTCACTCCCCAAGCGGCCACAATGGCCAGAGCTGAGCTAATCTGAAGCCAGAAGCCCAGAGCCTCTTCCAGGTCTCCCACACAGGGTACAGGGTCCCAAGGCTTTGGGCCATCCTTGACTGCTTTCCCAAGCTGCAAGCAGGGAGCTGGATGAGAAGCAGGGCTGCCGGGATTAGAACTGGCGCCCAAATGGAATCCCGGTGCATTTAAGGCGAGGAGTTCAGCCGCTAGGCTATGACACTAGGCCCTCCATGAACTTTTGAAAGTACTTTCATATGACACCCTTGTTCTGTTGATCACCTGCTACGTGAGTCTGGGAGACTGTCCTGATGTCCGAGGCCCAGGGAGGTTGAGCTGCTCAGGGACACACAGCCAGAAGCAGGCAATGCCAGGATTTGTTCCGGCTCTGAACCTGTGCCGTCAGCCAGACAGCGTGGGGAAACCTCATTGTACTGGGCGCTCTGTGCACAGTGGGTGTTAGTTTCCATGGTCACCCTGTGTCTGGCCTGGCTTTCTCGAGTCCATCACAACAGGCTTCCCAGACATGAGTCATGTACAAGCAGAGGGCACATCAAACATGACTGAGCCAGGCACCTCACTGGGCACCGTGTGTATGTGAGGGGATTGGTTTACGTATTTGAAACAGAGTTACGGAGAGGGAGAAAAGGAGGGACATTTTGTCCACCGGCTCACTGCCCAAATGACCGCAGGCAAGAGCTTGGAACTCCGTCTGGGTCTCCCTCGTGGGTACAAGGGCCCAAGCGCTTGGGCCGTCTTCTGCTGCCTTCCCAGGCATGTCAGCAGGGAGCTGGATCGCAAGCAGGGCAGCTAGGACTGCAACCAGGCACTCCAGTATGGGCTGTGGGCTTAACCTGCTGTGCCCCCAGGCCAGCCCCTGGCGGTGTTGAAAACACGGTGACTTTCGGACGGCTGTATATATTGATATGTCAAGAATCAGCAAGCTTTCTGTGTTGTATGTGGATGAGTTCAGAGCA
The DNA here is from genome assembly GCF_030435755.1 of Ochotona princeps. Classification (NCBI taxonomy): domain Eukaryota; kingdom Metazoa; phylum Chordata; class Mammalia; order Lagomorpha; family Ochotonidae; genus Ochotona; species Ochotona princeps. Next base: position 53,627,745 of record NC_080847.1, on the reverse strand, counting down.
GCGCATTATCCTTCAGTTAAAAAAACAAGAACAAAACCTCATAGGGCCAGCATTGTACGGCATCCCATAGGGCCCCCGGTCAAATCCCGCCTGCTCTGCTGGCCATCCAGCTCCCTGCTAATGCGCCTGGGAAAGCAGCGGAGGACGGCCAAGTCCTTGGGCCTCTGCACCCATGTGGGAGACCCAGATGAAGCTCCTGGCTTTGGCCATTGGGGAGGGAAGCAGTGGGTGAAAGGTTCTCTCTCTCTCTCTAGCTCTGCCTTTCAAAACACTAATTAAATCTCGGAGAAAAATAAAAACAAAGTAAGACAAAGGGGCCAAGCGTGAAGTCTGAAATGCAGACATTTCTTCCACTGCCCCAGCCCTTGCGCTCCCTGAAAGACTTGTTTTGGGGAGACGTAGGTGGGTGGGGCTGTGTGGGAGAGGGGCCAGGGGGTGGGTGGGCAGTCACTCCCTTGGGGGCTCCCCGCCGGCCCGGCTGAGCTCTGGGGAGCAGGCCCTGGGCCCGCTCTGGCTTGGGGGGGCCTCTCACTGCCCTCCCCTCTCCTCCTGCCGTCCCCCCAGATCCGCTTCATCCTGATCCAGAACCGGGCGGGCAAGACGCGTCTGGCCAAGTGGTACATGCAGTTCGACGACGACGAGAAGCAGAAGCTGATCGAGGAGGTGCACGCCGTGGTGACGGTCCGGGACGCCAAGCACACCAACTTCGTGGAGGTGACCCTGGGTCCCACCTCCCCTCCTTCTGCTTCTCTTCAGCCCTCGCCCCCAGCCCAGCCCCACCCTTCATCCACGCCCTGTGGGAGCTGAGGAGTCTCCACTCTACTTCCCCCGCCCAGGCTGGCCAGCCCTGCCGGCGTGTGGCGGTGATGCAGGGCCGGCCCGGATCCCACACTGCCTTTGCTTGTTCAGTGTCCTTGCCTCCAGAAAGCTCCATCTCATGCGTCTCTGATGCTAGCCTGCTTGAAAGAACAGGCCCACGGCGTGGCAGGACGCAGCACGCATGTCCAGGGCGGCCTGTGCCCTGCCCTGTTCCGGCACCCCCGCCCGGGGCACCAGATGCCCTGGTGTGCAGGAGAGAGATAGGAGAGGTGATGGAGGCCAATAGGCAACAGGCAGCTGTGGTGTGTGTGTGTGTGTGTGTGTGTGTGTGTATGGCAGGGGGAGAGTTCTGCCTGGCGGGGAGAGCAGCGTGGCAAGGCATAGATTGACAGGTGACCTTGTGAGGATAGAGAGTGAGAGGAGATGATGGGTAAGAGAGAGAAAGCGGGTAATCTAAGACAGGGGAGAGCATGTGCAAAGGCCCTGAGGCAGCAGCATGCCTGGAGCCTGCCAGGAGCAGCAGTTGGGTCAGCTGGGGAGGGGCAGGGCAGGGGAATGTTGTCAGGTAGGTGCCGCAGGGGCCTGTCCGCCGTGGGGAGGACGTGGCCACTCCATCCTGGTCTTGGATAGCAGGGGCCCAAGTACTGGCCTGGTCCGGTCCCCGGCTATTGCAGCCATTTTGGGGACTGAATTGGTGCATGGAAGATCTGTCACTCTGGCTCTCAAATCAGCAAGAACGTCTTAAAAACAAAAAAATCACCGCTCCCTCCCCCCAAAATCCGATTACCAATGTTGGCATTCGTGGTCGCCACCAGATGGCGCCAGACTCACAGCCTGGGCCGGTCCACCCGGGACGTGCAGATGCCCACGGCTGTCTCTTTAAGTACTTAACACACACGCGTGTCCTGGACCAGGCGTTCTTTCTTGCGGGCCGTCATGCGCCTGTTGTATTTACATGCCTTGCACCTGCGGGAGGGCAGCATCTGGGACGCTGCCTGTGCACGCAGTGGATGCCCGCGGGATGGATGGCGGCTGGGATGAGTGCTGTGAGCCCAGGGCGGGGCCGGGGCAAGGCCAGGCCTGTGTCCATTCCCCACTATACCTCCCCGAGACCTAGGACTGAGTGTGTGTGCCGAATGCCCAGGCCACCCGCTCCGCCCCGCGTGCCGCGCCCTGTGCCTGCCCCTCACTCACTCACGGCCCCTCTGCCCACAGTTCCGCAACTTCAAGATCATCTACCGACGCTACGCCGGTCTCTACTTCTGCATCTGCGTGGACGTCAATGACAACAACCTGGCCTATCTGGAGGCTATCCACAACTTCGTGGAGGTGCGTGGACGGGGCGGCGTGCCTCCTTTCCACGGGCCCCGTCTGCATCTTTGCGCCGCACCTGCGCGCCCTGTTCCCATTGCTGGCGGCAGAGCCAGCCTCCCCTCTGTCTTGTTTCCGGAGGTCACTGCCCTCACTCAGCCCTGTCCCGTTGCTGCTTCCTGCATCTCTCCCCGCCTGTTCCTACCATCTCCCATCGCCTGCCTTCCCCACGCAGGTCTTAAACGAGTATTTTCACAACGTCTGTGAACTGGACCTAGTGTTCAACTTCTACAAGGTAGGGATTCCCCCTTCTTACCAGGGGTCTCAGCGGTGTCAGACATGCCCCCCGCTCCTGCCTGGTAGGACCCAGTCCTGCCTCCCGCGTGGGAGGGCGCTTCTCACCCTGGGTGCCCTGCCCCGGCCCGCCCCTCCAGGTCTACACGGTAGTGGATGAGATGTTCCTGGCGGGCGAGATCCGCGAGACGAGCCAGACCAAGGTACTGAAGCAGCTGCTGATGCTACAGTCACTGGAGTGAGGCGGTGCCGCCCCAGCCTCGCCTGCTCGCCACCCCTGCCGGCCCTGCCGGTCTGGGCCCCGAGGGAGGAGACTGCTCCCCCCAGTCCCCTCGCAAGCAGAGGCTCCCGCGTATCCCGCATACCCTGTGCCACTGTCACGTGATGCTGTGCGTGTGCGTGCGTGTGCCTGGAGCCCCCAATAAACCTGTGGTCTCACCCAGCCTCCCTGTGTCTCAGCCCCTGCCTGCCAGGCTTCCCTGGGCACCGGGGACCCTGGCTCTGCTGGTGACAGGCTGGCTGGCTCTGAGCGCCTGCCTGGCACCCCAAGTGTCCCTTGCTAAAGCTTCCATGAGAAAGAGTCCGTTTCTCAGCCCAAAGTGACAGGGCTGGGCAGTGGCCAGCAGAGGCTCGCGTAAGGCGCTGTGCCCCATTCCTGTGTCACCCAGCAGTAGTCCTGGTGGCCCTCGGACCAGGGCATGGGACACATGTTCATGTGAGACTGCCCCGCACCTGCCTGGACTTGGAGCTTTTCCCCCCTGAAGTGTCTCTGGCCACTGTGTGATGACCAGTGTGTTTTCAGCGCCCCCTAGCATGGTGCTGTGGCAGGTGTCATGGCTGCCAGCCACACCTGTGACCTGCCCCACAGCAAGCCGAGCACAGCTCTGGGTGTGGGTCAGCCCAGCTTCAGGGTCCAGGCTGCAGCAGGTGGTCCATCCCAGGTGGGACCCTGAGCAGCTGAGCCACAGCACCTGTCTCGCCTCAGTCAGCTCAGGGGGAAAATGGATCACTCACAGTGTATGTCACTGATGTGTTCATGTGTTTTTTTTTTTTTTAAGATTTATTTATTTTGGGCCTGGCGGCGTGGCCTAGCGGCTAAAGTCCTTTCCTTGAACGCACCGTGATCCCATGTGGGCGCCGGTTCTAATCCCGGCAGCTCCACTTCCCATCCAGCTCCCTGCTTGTGGCCTGGGAAAGCAGTTCAGGATGGCCCAATGCATTGGGACCCTGCACCCACGTGGGAGACCTGGAAGAGGTTCCAGGTTCCCGGCTTCGGATCGGCGCACACCGGCCCGTTGCGGCTCACTTGGGGAGTGAATCATGGGATGGAAGATCTTCCTCTCTGTCTCTCCTCCTTTCTGTATATCTGACTTTGTAATAAAAATAAGTCTTTAGGGCTCGGCAGCGTGGCCTAGTGGCTAAGGTCCTCGCCTTGATCCCATGTGGCCGCTGGTTGTGGTCCCGGCAGCTCCATTTCCTCTCTGTCTCTCCTCCTCTCAGTATATCTGACTTTGTAATAAAAATAAAATAAATCTTAAAAAAAAAATCTTTTTTAAAAAAAGATTTATTTATTTTATTGGAAAGGCAGATGTACAGAGAGAAGAGACAGAGAGGAAGATCCTCCGTCCGATGATTTTTTTTCTAGATTTATTTATTTTTTATTACAGTCAGATATACAGAGAAGAGGAGAGACAGAGAGGAAGATCTTCCGTCCGATGATTCACTCCCCAAGTGACCATAACAGCCAGTGCTGAGCCAATCCGATGCCAGGAGCCAGGCCTTCTTTCCAGGTCTCCCACACGAGTTCAGGGTCCCAAAGCTTTGGGCCGTCCTCGACTGCTTTCCCAGGCCACAAGCAGGGAGCTGGATGGGAAGTGGAGCTGCTGGGATTAGAACCGGCGCTCATATGGGATCCCGGTGCATTCAAGTGGAGGACTTTAGCCTCTAGGCTATTGTGCCAGGCCCTATGTGTTCATATGTTACACGGGTTCCACTTGGGGGCGAGTTGCAAATGGTGCGGGTACCAGTGAGCCCACACTCATTCCACAGGCTTTATTGTTTTTTGTTGGAAAGTCAGATATACAGAGACAGAAAGATCTTCTGTCCATTGACTCGCTCCCCAAAGAGGCCACAATGGCTGGAGTTGAGCTGATCCAAAGCCAGAAGCCAGGAGTCTCTTCCGGGTCTCCCATGCGGATACAGGGTCCCAAGGCTTTGGGCCGTCCTCGACTGCTTTTCCAGGCCACAAGCAGGGAGTTGGGTGGGAAGTGGAGCAGCCAGGACATGAATTGGTGCCCATATGGGATCCCGGCACATGCAAAGCGAACCATTTAGCCATTGAGCCATCATGCCGCCCTCCCCCCAAGCAGCATTTAACCACTGCGCCCAACATCTGCCTCTCCTGAGGTCAGTGAGTAGATGCTGGGAGATGCGGTGCAGTGTTGGGACTGCAAGAGGGAAACAGCAGCAAGTGAGCGGACAGGAATGGCCTGATCATCCGGGGATGAGGCCGGGGTGGGGCCCTGTAAATGGTGAGCACAGCCCTGGCACTCCTCCAAGCCTCAGCCCCCCATAGCGCGTCTCAGGCACAGCCATGAAGCAGGGGTTCGAGTCCCCAGGTTGGCTGCGTCGTGCACGCTGCAGGCAGCAGGTCAGGGCCCTGGTCCTGGGACCCCTGTTCCTCACCTGAGAGACCCGAGACAGGGTGAGCTCCAGTGTCTACCTGGCCCACCGCGGCCGTCAAGGGCACTGGGCCGAGTGAATCCACAGATGGCTGACGATTCTCCTTCTCTGTGCCCTACAAATCAGTGCACCTTCAGGCTTGCATGTGGCTTGGCAGTGGGTGGCCACGGGCAGAGCCCAGTGGCAGCGACAGTGGGTCAGGTGGCTGGGTTCCTGTTCCCCATGGGACTCAAGTTGGACCTACATTGAGTTTCTGGCTCCTGGCGTTTGATGCCCCCTGCCTGTTGGCGGGCTGGACCAGTGGATGGAAACTCTTTGTCGGCCTGTCTCTCGCAGGAGGTACATCCGGGAAGGCAAGAGTCTCTGGAAGGTTGTCCTGGAGTTCAACGTGCACTTTGTTTCTGACTCAGCAATCCACTCCTGCTTATTTGCCCCTAAGAAACACACAGCCTCGTGGCTACACACACACACACACATACACATGTCCACGCTGGCTCATGGCAGCTCACCTTCGAGGAATCCAAAAGCAGGGGACGCCTGCAGGCTGTGTGTGCAACCTGCCGAGGATAACTGACCAGGGAGAGGGCTGGGGCTGGCGGTCAGGTGCCCCTTGGGCCGCAGCACCCCATCCTGGAAAGCCTGAGTTCAGGTTCCAGCTCCCGGCTGAAGCCCTGGGAGACCACAGGTGCCTGCTCAAAGGCCTGGGTCCCTGTCATTCATGTGGGAGACCAGAAGGGGGAGCTCCTGGCTCCTGATTTCAACCAGATCCAGCCTGGCTGTTGCAGGCAGGCATGCTGGAAGTGAACCGGTGACTAGCTCTTTCAGATAAATAACAATGAATAAAAGTTAAGAAAAAAAAATCCCACACACGGTCACTATGAAGATGCATTTTTAAAGACATTATTTGGGAGCTGGCACAGCAACCTAGTGGCTAGTCCTTGCACGCACCAGAATCCTTTGTGGATGCCAGTTCATATCCCGGCTGCTCCACTTCCCATCCAGCTCCCTGCTTGTGGCCTGGGAAAGCAGTTGAGGATGGCCCAAAGCCTTGGGACCCTGCACCCACGTGGGAGACCCGGAAGAAGCTCCTGGTTCCTGGCTTCTGATCGGCTTAGCTCCAGCTGTTGTGCTCACTCAGGGATGGAAGATCTTTCTTTGTGTGTGTGTTTCTCCTTCTCTCTCTGTAAATCTGCCTTTCCAATAAAAATAAGTAAATATTTAAAAAATAGCAGGAAGGAGAGAGAGGGGGAATCAGGAACAAGGAGCAGCATGGTGGGGCGTCCCTGTGCTGACCTCCGGGCTCTCCCCAGGCCAGTGCCTGGACTACTCAACGGGCACTGTTTCTATGGAGCTCGTTGGAGCAGACATGCCACTGAGTCACAAGCCTAGCAGCTAGGTTTTTCTGAGTTTCCCATCGTGGCTCAGGGATCCAAGCACTTGGGCCACCTACTGCTGCATTCCCAGGTCACAGGCAGGGAGCTGGATTGGAAGTGGAGCAGCCGGGACTCGAACTGGTGCCCCTACAGGATGCCAGCTTCAAGGGTGGAGACTTTACCTTCTAAGTCACATGTCAGCACCCCCCCCCACACACACACAGGTGTTCTTTAATAAGGGAGCAATGGTGGGAGGATTGGGGCTCAGAGATAAAGCAGAGAAGGAGGCCCAGAAGGAAGACGGCCACCGGCAGCTGCAGTGGGAGCCCCAAAATGCTGAGCGCATGGTCTTGGATGCGCAGCCCCACACCTCGTGAGCCACTGGTGGTGCCTTGTTGCAGCAGCCACCCTGGCACGCTCAGGCACGACGGAGACAAAGTGAGAAAAGAGAACAGGCGGGATCGGCTCGAGGTTGGAGAGCAGCAGTGCAGCCAGAGACAGGGAAGACCAGGGCTCGGGGCTTGCGCAAGAGAAGAGGAAGTAGCAAAACAAGAAAACAGAAAGCCCCAAACAGCTCACATATCCACGGGGACAGAGGTCATCTTCCCTGCTTTCTTTCTTTTATTTTTTTTAAAGATTTACTTTATTTTTATTGGAAAGGCAGATATACAGAGAAGAGGAGAGACAGAGAGGAAGATCTTCCGTCCAATGATTCACTCCCCAAGCAGCTTCAATGGCCGGTGCTGCGCCAATCCGAAGCCAGGAGCCAGGAACTTCTTTCCAGGTCTCCCATGCATGTACAGGGTCCCAAGGCTTTGGGCTGTGCTCGACTGCTTTCCCGGGCCACAGGCAGGGAGCTGGATGGAAGTGGAGTTGCCGGGATTAGAACTGGCACCCATGTGGGATCCTGGCGCGGTCAAGGCGAGGACCTTAACCATTACGCTATCGCGCCGGGTACCCCTTCTTTCTTTAAACAACAGTGATGGTGAGGACAAGTACTGTGGCAGAATGGGTTAGGTTGCTGCCCGATGTGCTGGCATCCCACATAAGCACTACCGGTTCAAGTCCCAGCTCTTTCTTCGGCTGCCTTCTTGCGTACATGAGAAGGAAGTACAAGACAACCCCTGGACTAGGGTCCCTGCCACCCACATGGCAGCGCTGGGTGGAGCTGCAGGCCGCTGACTTCAGCCCAGCCCAGCCATGGCTCTTGTGGCCATCTGGGGAGTGAATCAGCACTGTCACTCTGCCTTTCAGATAAAACAAATACATCTTTTTAAAAAAGGTAGTGATAGTCTCTAAGGATTTTTAAATATTTATTTGAGTGGCAAAGAGAGAAAGAGAATGAAGTGTCCAGGCTGGGCTAAGCCCGAAACCAGGAGCCAGGACCTCAGTCCAACCAGTGGCAGGGACCCAAGGACTTGGTCATCGCTGCTGCCCCTGGGGCTGCCTTAGCAGGGAGCTGGACTCAGAGGGTACTTCCAAATGGGAGCGAGGGTCCTCTGCTTATTTTTTTTTATGCAGTGTTTGTTGTTATTCTTCTTAAAGATTTTTTTTTTCTTATTGGAAAGGCAGATACACAGAGAGGAGGAGAGACAGAGAGAAAGGTCTTCTGTCTGATGGTTCACCCCCCCCAAGTGGCCGCAATGGCCAGAGCTGAGCTGATCTGAAGCCAGGAGCCTCTTCCTGGCCTCTCACACGGGTGCAGGGTCCCAAGGCTTTGGGCCGTCCTCAGTTGCTTTCCCAGGCCATAAGCTGGATGGAAAATGGAGCAGCCAGACACGAACCAGTGCCCATATGGGATCCCAGTGCATGCAAGGCGAGATTTTTAGCCACTGAGCCATTACACCAGGCCCTTTTGCTTTTTAAAGATTTATTTATTTTCCTTTGAAAAACAGTTGCAGAGAGGTCTTCCATTCGCTGGCACATTTCCCAAGTGTCTGCAATGGCCAGCGCTAGGCCGGTCTGAAGCCAGGAGCCAGGGTCCCAAGGACTTGAGCTATTTCCCACCGCCTTCCCAGGTACGTTAGCAGAACAGCCAGGACTTGAGTCAGCGCTCCACTGTGGGATGCCAGCATCACAAGAGATGGCCAAGCCACTTGCTACAGTGCTGACCTCTTAGGACACAAAGTGCTAGCCATCCGGTCATCGATCAGTTGTACACAAATGAAAACCTCTGGCCATCTGCCGGCACTAGAAATCATTAGATTCGCCAACCACCAGGGAAAGAATAACTCGGCCAAATATATGAAAAGAATTCGGATGGCCTTTATTTCAGGGAAGCACAGTCACGGGCTTCCCTTCCCCGTGCAGCAGGAAGACAGACGGGAAGGAGTGGGCTGCAGAGCAAGAAGAGCGCGGAAGAGACAGGGAAGGGGCTTTTTTTTTTAACTCCCCTTGACATGGAAGCTGAAACAGGGTCGCCTCGGACCTTAGTGGGGCAATATGGGTTTGTGCCCCTCATTGGTGCAATGGTGATTTCACAACCTGAGGGGCCCCACCAGAATTCTGTCGCCGGTTCTGGGTTTGGTTGGAAGCAAACTCCACCCTCCTCAAGTTACCGCAGTAACCATAATAAATGAAAAAGATGAGCCACAGTTGTGAAACGTTATTTACAATAATATATGAACTACAGAGGGATTGCATCCACCATATAGAAAGAGCATGCACAAATCAATAAGGACCTGGGCCCGGCCGCGTGGCCTAGTGGCTAGAGTCCTCGCCTTGAACGTCCCGGGATCCCATATGGGCGCCGGTTCTAATCCCGGCAGCTCCACTTCCCATCCAGCTCCCTGCTTGTGGCCTGGGAAACCAGTCGAGGACGGCCCAATGCACTGGGACCCTGCACCCGCGAGGGAGACCCGGAAGAGGTTCCTGGTTCCCGGCTTCAGATCGGCACGCACTGGCCGTTGCGGCTCACTTGGGGAGTGAATCATGGGACGGAAGATCTTCCTCTCTGTCTCTCCTCCTCTCTGTATATCTGACTTTGTAATAAAATAAATAAATCTTAAAAAAAAAACAAAAACAAATCAATAAGGAACGAACAAACCTTTGAATAGGAGGACCATGGGTGAAACAGAGGGTAGAAAATTAAAAAAAAAAAAAAAAAGCCTTGGCAGTTGGGAAGAGGATTACGGGTCATAGACTTGCATGGGATATTGGCTTCAACTGCCCAGCACACCAGAAACAGCTGGGTTACAGCCTGTTGGGAGTTATCAGAGTCCTGGATGGGGTCAGGCCTGGCCAAATGAGATGACTGTTCTCCCAATCGGGGGCAGGGATAGGCAAGCCCAGCCCAGAGGAGGAATGGGTGGCTGGGCTGCCTGACCAGCACCTGCCCCGAGGTTCACCCAGCCTTCCCTACTTAGGGCCGCAGCCTTGACCAACAACCACATCCCTTGAATAGGCCCACCGTGGGCCGGGAGCTCCCTGTGCCTGCCGGCCTCAGGCCGAGGGGCTCCAGAGCGTTGCAAAAGCCCCATCCTCCTTCCAGGCCCTGAAAGGTGTCCCTGTGCCTCTTTGCTTTCCACACCCCACCATCCTCCGCAGCTCCCACCAGTGGCAAACCCTGTTGACCTTTGCGAGGCATCCAAAGCCTCCCACCCCCACCCCGCCCCGCCAGCAGGTGACCCTCTAGCCACCGCTGCCTGCATCCCGGCAAGCAAAATGCCTGGAATGCTAGAATCCTGCAGCATGCGCTGAGGTCAGTTCCAGCCTCAAAGCTGGCGTGGGGCTCCCACCTCCCTCACTGTGCAAGTCAGAGTCCTGATCTGGGGGCGGGGGGGAGAGGGAAGGGACTCCTGCGGGCCTGTGTCCCAGCACCTGGGCTTCACTCCAGCCTCGAGCCCCTGACTTGAGCTTCCAGCCAGGGTGGGCGCAGAGAGGCTGCAGGGATGTCTCAGGGAACTGGCTTCCAGCCACCCACTTAAGAGACCCGGACTGAATTCCTACCTCGCGGCCCTGGGCTCTGGCCTGGCTCAGTCGCACCTGTTGTGGACTTTTGAGGACTAAATGAGAGAATGAGTTTGTCTCTATCCTGCCTCTCTAACAAATAATAATAGAGTCCCACCATCACCCATAGTAGGTCTGTATGACCTCTCTGACCCCATCCCCCACCACGCCCCCTTCTCCCACCGTGTCCCAAGCATCCAGGCTCCCTGGCTCATCTTGTCAAGCCTCAGGGCCTCCGTGTTGGGTATCTGCTCAGCAAGCCCAAGAGCCCGTGGTGGCCCACAGCCCCACGCCGTCTGTCACCTTGTCCCTGACTTCCCTCCTTCTACTCTGGCACTGCACCCGTTCCTCAGGGACTGGCCCTCCGTCGATTTCCCAGCCAGCTCCTTCTCATGCCAGCGTTTCACCTGCTCAGGCAGGAGTTCCCCCGATACCCGTGTTCACCGCACCAAACTCGCGTGTCCCGCCTCCTGCCAGCTCGCCTCACTCCTTGCCCCAGAGTCCACACCTGGTTCATGGACAGGTGCTGCGGAGATCCAAGTTTACAAGGTATTCTTAAAAAACAAACAAACAAAAAAACCCTACTTATTTATTTGAAAGGCAGAGTGGTACCAAGAGAGAATCTTCCATCTGCTGCTCTACATGGCCGCAGTGGCCATCCCGGGGGCCAAGCGCTCCATCCAGGTTTCTCCCATGGGAGCAGGGCTCCAAGCACTTGGGCCATCCTGGTGCATGAGCAGAGAGCTGGATGGGAAGTGGAGCAGCCTATGCTCTACTATAGGAATCTGGTGCCTCCTATAACAACTTAACCTGACTTCATCTACTGCACCACAGCACTGGCCCAGCAAGCTCACATATGCTCTCAGTGCGTTGTGGTATAGCTGGTTAGGCCTCTGCCTGTGATGCTGACATTCAACCTGGGCACCCTGCACCTGCGTGGGAGACCTAGAAGAAGCTCCTGGATCCTGGCTGCGGATCGGCTCAGCTATGGTCATTACAGCCTTTTGGGGAGTGAACCAGCAGGCAAAAGATCTTTCTCTCCATCTCTCTGTACATCTGCTTTTCCAATAAAAAGAAATAAATCTTTAAAAAGAAAGGAAACACGTCGTTCCCGTGATTGAATGTCACCTCTTTCTCTTTGTCCTCCAACGTGGCTACCAGGAAAGCCATGCTGGCTGCGGGGCTGGCATTCGGGGTGTCCCCCCCGGCTTGTGGCCCGTCTCTGTCCCAAGTGAACACAAGCTCCGAGAAGCCTGGAATTTTGTTGAATTTTCCACCAAATGGCTGGCTACAGCCCGGTACTTGGTCGGTAGCAGGCCCTTGGTAAATATTTGTGGAATGAACTAATTGGATGTTTTCCCTGATGTTCCAACTCTGACACAAACTCCCAGAACAACCCTTAATTTCACCTCTCAGAACCCAGGGCAGAAGTACGACTGAGCCGGGGAAGGAGGAGGAACTTGGAACAATCCAGGAAGGCTTCCTAAGAGAGGAGTTGCATCTGATAAGGGAGCCCAGTCCAAGGAAGAGCTTACAGAGCTACATCTTTCCTTCTGGTTTCCATGGAGATAAATGGCCAGGCCCCAGTCCTGGGGGGGTCAAGTGATGGAGATACATTGCCATGACGACCCCGCATCCTCTGCATGGTGAGCTCTGCAGCAGCCAGCTGCCCTGTGGGTGTAATTAGACAGATGTCAGCTAAAAATAGGAGCTCAGGGAAGGGCTGCCCCGCCCCCCTCGGCTCTCCGAGGGCTGAGACCACGTTGGCCACCCTAGCCTCCCAGCTCCATCCCTGTCTCAGGGTGAGGTTTGCCACATCCTGCTGCTTCCTCAGAGCCTCCATCCCACCATGGGAGTCAGGACCTGTGTCAGCACAGAGAAAACCCTTGCTCCTGCCACAGGCACCTGTGAGGGGCTGAGGCCGGCACCTCCATTCAGATTGTTCCAGCTCACTACAGCCCATGTCCTGACTCCCTGCTGCCCTGCCGCCCTGTCAGTACCACCAATCCACGATTCCCTCCACCCTTCCCTGCTTTGTAGCTACCTGTTGCCAGGTCCTTGTCCAGCTCAGAGCCCACCCCCAACTCTTCCGTCGCTGGTATTGTAGGGAAAGTCGGACCACGCACCTGCCAGCTAAGAAGCTGGGATATACCCCACTCCTTGCCGACTCTCACTTTAATTTTGGCGGCGCCACAACCTCCAGAAAGTACTGTCTGGCTAGTGAGCTACGCCAGTCACTATTTTTTTTTTTAAGATTTATTTATTTTTATTGCAAAGTTAAATATACAAAGATGAGGGGAGACAAAGATCTTCTGTTCGATGATTACTCCCCAAATGGCCACAATGGCCGGAGTTGCGCCTATGCGATGCCAGGAGCCAGGAGTTTCCTCCAGGTCTCCCACACGAGTGCAGGGTCCCAAGGCTTTGGGCTGTCCTTGTCTGCTTTCCCAGGCCACAAGCAGGGAGGTGGATGGGAAGCAGGGCCACAGGGATTAGAACCAGCTTCCATATGGGAACCCGGTGCATTCAAGGTGAGGGCTTTAGTCGCTAGGCCACTGTGCTGGGCCCGGCCAGTCACTTTTGAAAGTGTGATCAAATAACACAAAACACAAATTCTGGAGTTTGGGCATTTTTATTACTATTTTTAACGGTAATAGCTGAGTTTTTGGCTTTTTGGGGGGTCCTTTTATTTTATTCATTTTTAAAATTTTATTTTTGATGTTATTTATATAGTTGATCAGGGAGGGAAGGGTTGCGGATCAGAGAATAGCGGGGTGACTTTGTATTTTTTAAAGATTTATTTACTTTTATTGAAAAAGCAAATCAAATTTATGGAAAGGAGAGATAGAAAGATTTTCTGTTTGCTGGTTCACTCCCCAAACAGCTACAACAGCCAGAGCTGAGCTGATCCAAAGCCACCGTGCCGGGCCCAAGACTGCATTTTTAAAATAGATGATTTATTGAATTTATTTATTAGAAAAGTGGAGTGACAGAAAAGAGGAGAGATATCTTTCATTCTCTGGTTCACTCCCAAAATGGCTGCAATGCCCCAGGCTGGGGCAGACCAAAGGCGGGAGCCAGGAGCTTCTCCCGGGCTGCCCTCTGCTGCTTTCCCAAGCATATCAGCAGACAGCTGGATCAGAAGTGGAACAACTGGGACTCAAACCGGTGTCCTAACGGGACGCCAGTGTCACAGGAAGCAGCTTAACTTGCTGTGCCACAGCGCTGGCCCAGAAACTGGTGAATAAACAAGAGCTCCGTTCTCCCTCCCACCAGCAAACTCTTGTACTCTGATTTGCACTAACTGGTGTAGTTCTGTTCCCTCCTGTAGACGAGACCAGGTCCTGCTGCCTCCTCCATGTCTGGTTCGTTCCTGTAATATTTCTGTTGCTGTAAAAATTCTGCTCTAGGGCCCGGTGTGATAGCCTAGTGGTACTTGCCTTGCATGTGCGGGGCTCCCATATGGGAGCCAGTTCTAATCCCAGCAGCTCCACTTCCCATCCAGCTCCTGCTTGTGGCCTGGGAAAGCAGTCGAGGATGGCCCAAGGCTTTGGGACCCTGCACCTGCATGTGAGACCCGGAAGAGGATCTGGGCTCCTGGCTTCGGATCAGCGCAATACCGACCGTTGCAGTCACTTGGGGAGTGAATCATGGGACGGAAGATCTTCCTCTCTGTCTCTCCTCCTCTCTGTATATCTGACTTTGGAATAAAAATAAATCTTTAAAAATAACAAGAAAAGAAAAATCTGCTGTAGCAGGCCACATTTCTATTCCATTTTTTTCCTATGGAGGCAAATTAAATTCCTAATAATAAGAAAGAATCCGAGGCTATTTCCCTGCAATGTGCTTTGGTCCCATTCCTGCCTCATTGGTTTGTGGCTGCGCTCAGCTGCAAAATTAGGCACCCAGAATCCCACTGATGAGCTGGGGTGGTTGGGGGAGGGATCCCCTATTGTCCTCTGTCCTTGGATGGCCTGCCTGTGAGGCTTATGGCCGAACCCCGCCCCCCAGCTCCGTGACTGTCAAAATCATCCCATCACTTGCTCTTCATCAGCCCCGTAAGGGGCCGACCCCAAGCTCTGGAATGGAGCCTAATGGGAACTTGGCCTTGGGACACAAGCTGTGGAATTCAGGCCGCAGTGAGCAGGCCGCTCCTGCTGCTGAAGCCCTGGCCTCTTGCCAGGAGCGCCAAGTTTGGTTCAGCCACTTGTCTGTTGATGGACACAGGCTGTTTCCTGTGCTTAGGTTTATTTAGCTGGAAAGAGAAAGTAAGTGGGAGAGGTGGGGGGAGAGAGAGAGAGAAAGAGAGAGAGATTGGTTCGCTCTTCAGATCCTTGCAATAATCAAGCCTGAACTAGGCTAAAGCCAGGATCTCCATCTGGGTTTCCCACATGGGCAGCAAGGACTCAAACACTAAGGCGGTCACCTGCCACCTGCTTAGGGCCACCCCAGCAGGAAGCTGGATTGATGGACTGGATCCCAGGTGCCCTGACAGCAGATGCGGGCAACCCAAGTCTGGGGCCTAACCAGTGCCAGGCATGGGATGCTGACTTTGAAAGCTGCAGTTCAAGGGAAGAGAACAGGTGCCCCCCTTGGCTCCCCCATCCCCTTACATGCACCCCCTCATGGGAGAAATGTCTAGGTCACGTGGTTATTGTAAGGCTCTGTATGCTGGGAGAGGTGGCCTTGGCCAGCAGCTGTGGAGGACACTTCACAGGGCTGAGCTGTGATCCCTCTTTGAGCCACTCCTCGCAGCCCTAGCTGACCCACCTCCCACCTTCCCCACACCCCCGTCTCCTCCAGAACAACCTCTCAGGGCCGATGTGGTGGTGCAGCCAGTTAAGTCACTACTTGTGATGCCGGCATCCCATAGGAGCAACCGTTCAAGTCCCAGCTGCTCCGTTCCTGCTAACGAGCCTGTGAGGGGAATGGAAGGTGGCCCAAGTGCTTGGGCCTCTGCACCTGCGTGAGACACCCAGATGGAGTTCCTGCCTTGGCCTGGCCCAGCTATGATCATGGCAACGGAGGAATGAACCAGTGAGTAGATCTCTCTCTCTCTCTCTGCCTCTCGGTAAATCTCTGTTTTCAAATAATTAAATCTTTAAAAATTAAAATTGTGAAGCGAAGTGGCAGATGCTGTGCCACAGTGGGTTAAGTGGCAGCATCCCAGAGGGCCCTGGTTGATGCCCGGCCTCTGCTCCCAGTCCAGCACCCTGGGAGGCAGCAGGCCAGGACTCCAGCACCTGGGCCCTCTGCCACCCAACACAGGAAACCCCAAAGAACTCTTGGCTCCCACCTGGCCCAGTCATGACTGCTGTGGGTAACTGGGGAGTACATGAGCAGGTGGGTGATTCTCTCTGGATGCTTCTGTGTGTGTGTGTGTGTGTGTGTGTGTGTGTGTGTCATAGTGGCTTTTCAGATTAATGAAATAAATAATTTTGGACCTGGCTCAGTGGCCTAGTGGCTAAAGTCCTCGCCTTTTTTAACACGCTGGGATCCCATATGGGTGCCAGTTCTAATCCTGGCAGCTCAACTTTCCATCCAGCTCCTGCCTGTGGCCTGGGAAAGCAGTAGAGGACGGCCCAAAGCCTTGGGACCCTGTACCCACGTGGGAGACCTGGAGGAAGTTCCTGCCTCCTGGCTTCGGATCGGCACAGAATCGGCTGTTGTAATCACTTGGGAAGTGAATCATTGAATGGAGGATCTTCCTCTCTGTCTAACCTCTTTTCTGTATGTCTGACTTTCCAATAAAAATAAAATAAATCTTTTTTAAAAATAAAATAAAATACTGCTTAACATTGTGACCTGTAGGGACAACCTCTTTATTCCCTGCCCTGTGGCTTTCTGAATTTTGTATCCTGACCTCATCATGCCCCTGCAAATTAATACATTATATAATTAGTACTTAAAAAAGATTTATTTGATGGGCTCGGCAGCGTGGCCTAGTGGCTAAGGTCTTTGCCTTGATCCCATATGGCCGCTGGTTCTAATCAGTATATCTGACTTTGTAATGAAAATAAAATAAATCTTTAAAAAAAAAAAAGATTTATTTGGGTGGGCTCCAGGATGGGGTGTCCTGCTCGGATCCCGACTCCAGCCACCATGTGCATGTGGTGAGCTGTCCCCGGGTGGCAAGTGTGCCATTTGTCGCCAGGCTCTGCCTGCTGGCCGCCCGGCGGGGGTGCTCTGGGGTATTGGTTGTCTGAATCGCTGCTTAGGTAGCTCCAGGTTGATCCCACTGTGCTTCTGGGATCTGAGTCAATCCTAAACATTCCCAATGGCAGTAACTCTTCCTTTGAAGAACGTGTAATCACATAACAATGCTGAGCGGTGAACACCAGTTCATGCAAAAGCCAAGGCTCGGGGCTTGTCCAGCAGGATATCCTATTACCTGACATGATGATGGATCAGGAGACTGGTCACATTAGACAGGGCCATGACATTAACTAGCACTCGAGAACTATATCTGGGAGTAGACTCTGTGTGGGATATGTGGGCCACACCTTGTGGAAATTCTAGCCCCGCTGGTAAGCCCAAGAGTTTGGGTGGTGATGGACTAAGCTAGGTGTGACCAAGGAGCCTGCCATCAATCACAGGTAAAGGAACCCGCAGCAGTCTGGACTGGTCAAGGCAGCAGCACCCGAAAGTGCATCCTGAATAGGGTGTGGGGTGGGCCGGGCTGCAACATTCACCAGCTCATATAAGGCCAAATGGAAGGCCAGACTGCGCCGGACACTGGCCTAAAACCCATTGGCATGTATGAGAACTGAGTCTGGGAGTGGATCAAGTGGAGGAACTTGGGAAGCTCTCCTGGGGAGTCACCGCTCCCGCTGGTGAACATGTGATCCAGACCTGGGGGTCGGACAAGCTGGGCAAAGTAGCTCCAACAGTCAGCTAATGTGTAAATTGATAATGGAACAGGATGTACTGGGCAGGACTGAGCAAACCTTAGCCTACACGCGAAACTAGAAGCCAGGATGGAGCACAGGTCATGCTGAGCTAGGCTCTTTTTTTTTTTTTTTTTTAAAGATTTATTCATTTTATTACAGCCAGATATACAGAGAGGAGGAGAGACAGAGAGGAAGATCTTCCGTCCGATGATTCACTCCCCAAGTGAGCCGCAACAGGCCGAAGCGCGCCAGTCCGAAGCCGGGAACCTGGAACCTCTTCCGGGTCTCCCACGTGGGTGCAGTGTCCCAATGCATTGGGCCGTCCTCAACTGCTTTCCCAGGCCACAAGCAGGGAGTTGGATGGGAAGTGGAGCTGCCGGGATTAGAACCGGCGCCCATATGGGATCCCGAGGCTTTCAAGGCGAGGACTTTAGCCGCTAGACCACGCCGCCGGGCCCTGAGCTAGGCTCTTACACCTAATGGTCTATGTGAGTCAAGTATGCTAAGCCACAGTGTCTAAGGCAGAGGCCAGGACAAGTGAGGGACTGAGCCAAGCTGAGTCAGAGCAACCACTGACATGCGCGTGATCTATGGCTGGGAACAGGCCCGTTTGGGGAGCTAAGGGGACACCCTAACTGGGTTGAGGTTCCCACCAAGGGGCGCGTGTGCTGGAATGGGGGCTGCGTTCTAACTAGGAAACAGTTGTAGTCTCCCGTGGCACTAGTGTGGACTGGGATTGGATGCACCAGGCCAGCCCAGACCCCAACATCATCTGGTGTTTTGGAGAACCAGGATGGATGTGGGACTGACTAGGCTAGGTCTCAACCCCCTACTGAGCCATGTGTGAGCTGTATGTGGGTATGGATGAGCCATGGCTGGGCTGAAACATCCAACAACAAGAACCAGAATGGGTTGAAAGCCAGCCAAGAAAAGCCACTATTCCTGCTAGGACAGGAGGTGAACTGAGTAGGGCTGGCTCATGGACCCCTTGGTATGTGCAAAATCTGGCATCGTGAGGGGTTCTGATGGAGGAGCCTGGGCAACTCCTCTGGCAGGACACAATCCCTGCAAGTAAGCGCAAGAAGCATGATAAGAAACAGCCCAGAATAGGCCATGGAAAGTTTCCCACTGGCATACATTTGGCATGGGTCGGGGGCAGACCAGGCTGAATCAGTACATGTCATCCATCCACTGGCAAATCCGGACACCAAAACAGAGTGTGGGTCGAGCCAGGTTTGGTCACGACAAAACCAGTGCACAATATGGAATGCCAGGGTAAGGTTGCCTGTATTGGATGTGACTGCAGCACCCATCCAGCACGCGTGAGAACCAGGAAGGGAGGGGGCAGAGCCAGCAGGGGGATTAAGAGGCTGGTCCCCTTGCCGGACAGCTACTCCCACTGGAGAGCGTGGGCTGGGATGGGGACAGACCAGACTAAGCAGGGCTACAACACCTGTGCACTGCATGTGGACTAGATCAGGGAAAAGCCAGGCTGGGCTGATTATTCCTACTGGTGCAAGCATAAATTAGAGTGGGTGAGGGTTGTTTGGGCTTAGCCACAGCATCAGACGGCAGAAGCTGGCACTGGGGGCTAATTCTGTCAAGTCAAACCACAGAACCACCCGAAGAGTGCATAAACCGGGATTGAGAGAGACCCGCGAGGGAAATAGTGGGTTCCCCCCTCTTGGGTCACTACTCCTGCGGGAGGGCATGAAAACTAGGATGGGGGCTGGGGTGGCTAGACAGAGAGGCACTCAACAACATCCGTGAGGGCTGGATAGCTGAGCTGGTTAGATGGAACTAAGCTTTAATACCCATTGACAAGTACGAGAGCCAAATGGGATGTGGGACAGACTGGACTAGTCTGCTATACATACTGGCAAACCAGGGTAGGGGGCGGGCCTGATGGGGGTTATTATGGGTCGCTCCAAACTAGGCTGCAGCTCCCACTGGTTGATGTGAGGGCCAAGTACGTGCTGGGCAGAACCAGGCTGGACTGCAACACCCATTGGTTCCAGTGCAAGTCAGGACTGAAACCAGAACCAACCCAGCAATTGCAACCACCAGCTGATCGGGGAGATGGACTGTGCCGGGCCCTGTGCTTGCTAGAACATACAAGAATCTGGGACCCGGTGGCGTGGCCTAGCAGCTTAAGTCCTCGCCTTGAACGCCCCGGGATCCCATAGGGGCGCCGGTTCTAATCCTGGCAGCTCCACTTCCCATCCAGCTCCCTGCTTGTGACCTGGGAAAGCAGTTGAGGACGGCCCAATGCATTGGGACCCTGCACCCACGTGGGAGACCCGGAGGAGATTCCTGGTTCCCGGCTTCGGACTGGCGCGTACCGGCCCGTTGCGGCTCACTTGGGGAGTGAATCATCGGACGGAAGATCTTCCTCTCTGTCTCTCCTCCTCTCTGTATATCTGACTTTGTAATAAAATAAATAAATCTTTTTAAAAAATGCTGGACTCAGAACCCTAGCTAAGAAAAGACAGAAGAAAGAACAAGTCAATCAACCACCTCAGCTATATGTTGGCAGCGAAATACTGGGCAAATGAAGACTCTATCAGTGGATTCTTCAACAACCTCACCGATCTGGGAGTGGCGAAAATGGCAGTGATTCATAACTGGTGAACTATTAAAACCACTTGAGCAAGGATCTCAGAGCATGCCCCACATCCGGGACTTGGGGAGGGTGGGAAACTGGGTGGGGCTTCTCCCTCAATATCTCCCCTTACCTCAGATACAAGAAGGAAACAATATAGACATAATATCTTACCCAATTCCCTATAGCCCCTGAACCTTTTTACCATAATTAACTATGTAAAGATTGCCAACAATATAATTAAAAAATTTAAAAAAAGATTTATTTATGTATTGGAAAAGCAGATATACAGAGAGGAAGATCTTCCGTCCGAAGATTCACTCCCCAAGCGGCCGCAATAGCTGAAGCTGAACCAATCCAAAGCCGGGAACCAGGAACTTCTTCTGGGTCTCCCACACAGGTGCAGGATCCTAAGGCTTTGGGCAGTCCTTGACTGCTTTCCCCGGGCCACAAGCAGGGAACTGGATGGGAAGCGGGGCTGCTGGGATTAGAACCGGCGCCCATATGGAATCCTGGCTTGTGCAAGGCACAAGGCAAGGACTTTAGCCACTAGGCTATTGTGCCCAGGCCCATAATTATTACTTTTGAAAAGCAGCCCAGCAGGAAGCTCCAATGACTCAGCAGTTGCAAACTGCCTTGTCATGGTGATGATGCATTCCCAGCCATACCCCTCGGCCCCTCCCCACGCGGCCCAACTGGGCTGAAAAGCTGCTGCTCTTTGGGGAGGCCCGCCCCTCTCTGCTGCCTCTGATCTGACCACTTCAGAGCCCTCAACCACCTGTGGCCCATCACAGGCTGCTGGAGCTGCGCTTCTGCCGCACCTGGGCTTTGGGGCGTTAGGATGAAAGGGGCTGGGTTGGAGCCAAGCTGAGTGGCTGGTTAGGGAGCCTGTGAGTCCCTGGAGCTGGGGCCCAGGGACAGGTGTGGGCTGAGTGGGGAAGCAAGAAACCGGGGTCCTGTCAGGGTGGGTGGTGTCAGGGTGGACCGTATAAGGATGGGTGGTGTCAGGGTGGCCACAGCATTTACTACACACCTGCTGTAGCATTGCTGGCACAGATGGGGGTTGGCGCTGGGGACACAGTGGTGACAGATCCATGTCCTGCCCTTACCGGGCTGGTGGTCTGGTCCAGGAGAGAGGCTGTTGTTCAGAGGGTGATAACATGGTGAAAACAGTGCTGGGAAAGTGGGTGGGGAGGGCAAGCCAGCTGTTGCAATCACAGAGGGCTTCCCGAAGGAGGAGAAACCCAGGTCCCTGCTAAGTCTAGGATTACCCATCTGGGGTAAACCTCCCTGGAATGTGACCCCTAGGTGCTGTCGGATCATGGAATCCCTCTAGGTCACTCCCATGCGGGGAGCGGTGCTTATTCCCTCCCACACATCCAGGGCCTGCCTCAGGCTCTCCCCACCCATGGGGCACAGCAGAGCCGCCCCCACTCCCTGCTCCCCACTCCCTGCTCCCCACTGGGCTCCTTCATTTCCTGCCTTCTTGGCTAGGCCTTGGCCTCTTGACAACCTCGACCCCTGGAACCCTGGCCTGGTGCCTGGCACAGACTGGCTGCATGGCAAATATTTGTGACTTGAAGGAAGGAAGTCAAGGTCTCGAAGGGCCAGCCCAGGGCTGGCGAAGAGGCGGGGAGAGGGTGGGAGTGGGAAACAGGACAGAGCAGACGGCAGGTGCACGTGCGAGGAGGGGACGAGGGGGGCCACATCCTGCTGGAAGGAAAAAAGACGAGAAGAAGCAATGAAGCTGCAGAAGAGAGGGGAAGACAGAGGAGGGGGTGGGGCAGGGCAGGAATTGGACAGCAGGATGGAACCCTCACTCCCACTGGAAGGATCCAGAACATTTCTCCATAGGGCAGGTGGGAGGTAAGGAGCCTTAGGAGGTGGGGAGGGGGTGTTTTTGTGCCTTTGTGCGCACCCGGTCCCACTGGCATGGCCTGCCCGGGAAGCCCCGCCTTCTCACAGCCATCCAGTGTCTTGGTGAGCCATCTGGCTTCCACAGCTCCCCAAGGCACGCGGGACAACATCTGGGCAGGGGACCGAAGACATGGCAGCTTCTCCCCTGGCCCGGCCTTGGGGCCTCTTCCGGGACCCCAGCCCAGCACCTCTCATCTCACATCCAGAGACTTAGCCACCTGCAATGCGTTGCAGGCCAATCCAAGGCCGCTGGAGCCTGCTGGCCCACCCACCCCAGGCTCAGCAGAAAGGCAGGTTCCTAGGTCTGCAGGCACCAGGTTGTGGGGAGGGGAGCCAGTGTTGGGGCACCCGCCAAGGGCGGTGGAGAAATCCCGTGTGGGCCACAGACCTCTGTAGCTGCGGCTGTACCACAGAACATTCTCATTGAGGACATTACGTGTTTACTGAACATCTACCAGACACCAAACACGGCTCCGGGTCGAAACAATCTCAACTAACCAAACTCCCCACCTCTCCTGGAGGGGTCAGGAGTGATAAGATGGCAAGCATGTATGACAATGGGGACAGTGACATCCCTGCCACGGACAGTGAGCAGGATGAGCGGGGACATGGCTTCCACCAGAGCGGAGGCCTTCCACCTGAGGTGACATTGGACCAGGGCTTGAAAGAAATGGGCTGGTGCCCTGCTCTATTAGTGTAAGCCTCTGCTTGATGTGCTGGCATGCTAAGATGGGTGCCAGCTCTAGTCCCAGCAGCTCCACTTCCTATCCAGCTCCCTGCTTGTGGCCTGGGAAAGGAGTCGAGGACGGCCTAAAACCTTGGGACCCTGCGCCCGCGTGGGAGACCTGGAGGAAGTTCCTGGCTCCTGGCTTCAAACTGACCCGGTTCCAGCTGTTGTAGCCGTTTGGGGAGTGAACCAGTAGATGGAAGATCTCTGTTTCTTCTCTCTATGAATCTGCCTTTGAAATGAAAAATAAATACATCTTGAGAGAGAAAGAGCGGCAGGGTGTGGGCAGGTGTGAAGGTCCATAGGCAGGAGTCGGGTAGCAGGGAGCAGAGAGGCGAGGCAGGGGAGGAGTGGGTGAGGGAGAGTGCTCAATGTGGACCTTCCAGGCCACCATCCAGGCTTGAGGCACGCCGCTCTCTCCTCTGGAGATCTGTTCTGATCTCCATGCGGGCTGGAGCTGCTCCCCCAGAGCGGATTGCCAAACTCGCAGGAGTGTCGCAAGCAGCTTTAAACATAGCTGCTGGTGACAGTCACGTCGTGTCAACAAGCGGGGGCCTGAGATTCCAAGCAACGATAAAGCCATGTCCAGACAGCCCGCTTTCTCTGGGCTGCTTCTTCCAACCAGGTCTGGACATCTGGGCACTGCGGGAGTGCCGCAGGGAGGTGGGGCTGCTTCGTGCTTCACATTGTACACTTAGTCATGTGAGGACGGGAACTTCCCATCAGCCCCCGGTGGGGGGCTTCACCCCAGCTAGAGCAGCTGTTTGGCCTGGAACATCGCACAGTGCACGTGGCTTTGGCTCCGTCCGCCCTTTGGTTTGCCTACATGAGGAGCTCCCAGCTCCATTCGGGTCTTCCACGTGGGTAGCAGGGACCACTCCTGCTGATCCCTCGGATGTGTGTTAGCAGGAAGATGTATCAGAAGTAGAACAGCCAGGAGTTGAACTAGGCTGTCCCAGCCCACTTCAAAACCACCACACATACACCTACCCCATTGAGCTAATTCTCACTCTCTCTGGTTTTATATATACATATATATATAAAACCAGAAGATTTACAGAGAGATGAGAGAAACAGAGAAAGATCTCCCATCCATTGGTTTATTCCCCAAATGGCTGCAATAGCTGGAGCTGAGCCAATCTGAAGCCAGGAGCCAGGAGCTTCTTCCGAGTCTCCCACGCGGGTACAGGGTCCCAAGGCTTTGGACCATCCTCGACTGCTTTCCCAGGCCACAAGCAGGGAGCTGGATGGGAAATGGAGCAACTGAGACACAAACCAGCTCCCATATGGGCTGCTGACGCTGGTTAAGATGCTCCTTTGCACAGAGAGGCAGAGTTGGACCTGGTCAGCCTTTGCCTGGCTTCTGCCCCGCCTCTGCCCTGACCTCACCTCACCCTACGTGTTCCCAGCTGATGCCAGTGACTACTGTGGGCAGGACCCTGGCCTGTGGACCAGGCCGGCCTCAGCGAAGCCATGGGGTCAGAGGCTGCGGCGGGCGGGTTCTCACGGGTGGCCAGTGGCTGTCGGTGGGCACTGTGCCAGCTCCACACCCATGAAAATTGTGTCGGAGAGCAGGGCCCGCTGAAAGCCCTGTCCTGCCTAAGTCACTGCTGTGGAGGTCCTGGGCCGGCTCCTGCTGCTCCCAGGAGGAACCACATGGATTTTGCTTCGTTGCCCTTTGTTTCTCTTACAACGGGACGGCTGTGCCAAGCCCGGAGGCTTGGAGATTCCACATTGTAGCTGCTTGAACTTTGAAATGTGCCTTCTTCTCATCATGCTTGTTTTTTTTTAAAGATATGTTTATTTTTATTTGAAAGAAACGTTTATAGAGAGAAAGAGAGTAAGATCTTGCATTTGCTGGCTCACTCTCCAAATGGCTGCAATAGCTGGAACTGAGCTGAGCTAAAGCCAGGAGCTTCCTCCAGGTCACCCACATGGGTGCAGGGTCCCAAAAACTGAGCCATTCTCTACTGTTTTCCTAGGTAGCAGCAGGGAACTGGATGTGAAATGGAGCTATGGAACATGAACTTGTGCCCATGCATGGGGGGAGGATTAGCTTGCTGTGTCTGTATGCCACCCCCTCCATTCCTTTCTTTTTAAAAACTGTTTTGTTTATTTGAACAGCAAAGAGAGAGAGACACATACAGAGAGAGCTCGTTCATCTGCTAGTCCACGCCCCACATGCCCACAGCAGCTGGGTGCTGCGCCGGAGGAAAACCACAAACTCCTTCCAGGTCTCCCAAGTGCATGGCAGGGACCCAGCTACAGCCAGTGCTCCGATATGGGACCCCCGCGTCTCATGCAGTGGTTTGAAGTTTGCCTCGCGTCCTGATAGGTTAGCTTTTATTTATTTATTTATTTATACAGATTTATTTATTTTTATTGCAAAGTTAGATATACAGAGAGGAGGAGAAACAGAGAGGAAGATCTTCCATCCCATGATTCACTCCCCAAGTGACCGCAACGGCCGGTGCTGTGCCAATCTGAAACCAGGAGCCAGGAACTTCCTCCAGGTCTCCCACGCAGGTGTAGGGTTCCAAGGCTTTGGGCCGTCCTCGACTGCTTTCCCAGGCCACAAGCAGGGAGCTGGAAGGGAAGCAGGGTCACCAGGATTAGAACTGGTGCCCATATGGGATCCCGGCATGTTCAAGGTGAGGACTTTAGCCCCTAGGCCACCGTGCCGGGCCCAATAAGTTAGCTTTCTAACAATCCCCACCCCTCCACCCACCGAAAAAAAAGTACAAATTTGAAAATGCTTAAAAATAAATGAAATATAGAGCTGCTGCTGTGGCGTATCAGATTAAGCCTTTGCCTACAGTGTCCTCAGGGACACTAGTTCAAGTCCTGGCTGCTCCACTTCCCACTCAGCTTGCACCCAGAAAAGTAGCAGAAGATGACCCAAGTGCCTGGGTCCAGGCTCTGACATGGGAGACCAGCTGGAGTTGCTGGCTTAGGCCCAGCCCAGCTCTGCCTAGTGCAGCCGTTTGGGATCTTTCTCCCTCTAGTTCTGTAACTCTACTCTTCAAATGAATTAATCTTAAAAAAGAGAGTTTTTTTTTTTTAAGACAAACACAAAAGGCACCCAGAGTGGAAGCGTCCAGCACAAGTCAGCCCTTTAGATGGAGGGGGGTGGGTGGCACTGAGGGGATGTGGTCTCTGGAGGGGCTGCCTCGAGGGTGAGAGTCTCCTTGGGGATGTGCGGAGCTGTGATGGCAGTGCCAGGCTATGTGCGTGCCTGTGGCCGCTGAGAGGGGAGACTTTTATCTTGCACAAATTTCACTTCTTCCAAAACATTTTTTGGACATCTGGACTTGGGAAAATGAAGCAGACAGTGGGGATGGGGGCTCTGTGAACAGCTTCCCCGGGGGTTTGCAGCTCCCCATGCTCCCTGCCCCAGACTGCTATGTGACTCCTCTCACCACCCTCCCAAGCCCATCCCACCCCATTTGTCCCCAGGGCCTGTTCATGGGCATGTGGACTGGGCTGTCTCTTCCCAGGGACTGAAGGTCTCCTTCCTCCTCCTCCAAGACCCAGGCCCTGGCGCCTTGCAGACGTCAGGAGGCTGATCTTTGGTCCCTGTCCCCAGGTCCAGCGCCCCACGCGGCGCGGTGGCCAAAGCCAGAACTCCCGCCCTCCACTCTGGGCAGTCCAAGTTGTCCAATGTCCCAGCTCCAGGTGCTCTGGCCCTTTGTGACTCTCTGTTCTCAACTCTGACCCCTCAGAGCCCTCCTACAGGGTACACTGCATCCCTGAGGCAGGGCGTGGCTCCCTCTGGACACCCAGGAATGGGCCTGACCTACTTGTGTCTGTATTTATTAAATTGGTGATGAGATGGAAACAGAGAGCTTTCATTCCCCAGTTCACTCCTTCCTTAAGTGCCCAGGACAGCCAGGCTTGGGAATTTTATCTGAGGTCCAGGGCTCCCATGTGGGTGGCAGGAGCAGAAGTACTTAAGTTATCACCCACTGTCTACCTGACTACATGTTAGCAAGAAGCTGGATTGGAAGTGGGGCTGGGATTCGAACCCGGGGCATTTCGATTTTGGGTGTATACATCTCCACAGCATCTCCACTGAACTTCTTCCAGATTCTTTCCTCCACACAGAAGAAAATCCAAAGTGGAGGGCCTGGCATGGTCGCCTATCGACTAAAGTCCTCACCTTGAACATGCCAGGATCCCACATGAGCGCCAGTTCTAATCCTGGCAACCCTGCTTCCCATCCAGCTTCCTGTTTGTGGTCTGGGAAAGCAGTCGAGGATGGCCCAAAGCCTTGGGACCTTGCACCCGTGTGGGAGACCTGGAGGAAGTTCCTGGTTTCTGGCTTCAGATCGGCACAGCACCAGCCATTGTGGCCACTTGGGGAGTGAATCATCGGACGGAAGATCTTCCTCTCTATCTCTCCCCCTCGGTATATCTGACTTTGCAATAAAAATAAAAAAGATTTATATATTTTTATTACAAAGTCAGACATATCGAGAGAAGAGACAGAGAGGAAGATCCTCCATCCGATGATTCACTCCCCAAGTGACCGCAACGGCTGGTGCTGCTACAATCTGAAGCCAGGATCCCAGATCCTCTTTTGGGAGTCCCACGTGGGTGCAGGGTCCCAAGGCTTTGGGCCATCCTCGACTGCTTTCCCAGGCCACAAGTAGGGAGCTGGATGGGAAGTGGAGCTGCTGGGATTAGAACTGGCTCCCAGGCCCGGCGGCGTGGCCTAGCGGATAAAGTCCTCGCCTTCAATGCCCCGGGATCCCATATGGGCGCCGGTTCTAATCCCGGCAGCTCCACTTCCCATCCAGCTCCCTGCTAATGAGCCTAGGAAAGCAGTGGGAGAAGGCCCAGGTGCTTGGGCTCCTGTACCTACATGGAGATCTGGAAGAAGCTCCTGGTTCCTGGCTTTGATTTGATCCAGTCTTCTGATGCTGTTGCACATCTGCAACGTGGGGGAGCTTGCAATTTTTGCCACACAGAGGTGGACGCGCTTGAGGTGCAGGCAGGGAGTGCTGCTCATGCTGCCATAGCAGGGGTCGGCTGGTGCGGCTGCAAGCTGTCAAGTTGTAGTCAGGCTGGGGCTGTGACACCTCCACTGCCGTATTTACGAATGCCTACCTGCCCGTCTTGTTACCCTCATCCTAACCCAGAGAACCTGAGATGAAATCCCTACAGCTAACGCCTGCCCTTCACTATGACCCTCTGTCCTGCTTGGACGTGTTGAATGTCTTCCTATCCAGGTCACTGGGGCCCCAGGACATAGAGAGTGTCTGGAGGAGTGGCAGGTGCAGCCACGCCCTGGGATGCAGTCACCCCCTGGTCTGGACTGGGTCTGGTGGCAGGTGGGGGGACCCCAGTCCAGGGCTTCGAAGTGCAGAAAGCTGAGCAAATGCCGTCAGCACCTGAGCGCCAGTGGTGGGGGAGGGCAGCCACAGCAGCCTGAACAAGCCAGCTCCTAAATAAATAATTGAGAAGATAGGAGACAGAGTGCCGGGCTGGTTTCCAGTTCTCGCAGCTGTAGGTTCCTGGCACGGTCAGCTTTGGGCTGTCCTGAAGCTCCTGAGCAGCAGTGCTCAGAGGCGCCCAAGGATGGGATGGGCATTTGGCCTTGCAGGTAAGATGGCACAGTGCCTATGTCTGATTTACCCGGTGCCAGCTTTTGTTCCGGCCAGCCTTGATCACTGCATGCATTTATCCCCCTGCCTTTCAAAGAAGCTAGTTTGGGCCCAGTGTGATGACTTAATGGCCAAATCCTCACTTTGCAAGTGCTGGGATCCCATACTTGTGCTGATTCTTGTCCCAGCTGCTCCAATTCCCATCCAGCTATCTACTTGTGGCTTGGGAAAGCAGTTGAGGAATATCCAAAGCCTTGGGACCCTGCACCCGTGTGGGAGACTCGGAAGAAGCTCCTGGCTCCTGGCTTCGGATCAGCTCAGCTCTGTGTTGTGGTCACTTGGGGAGTGAACCAGTGGACGGAAGATCTTTTTCTCTCTTCTCTGTGTGTAAACTTACCTTTCCAATAACAATGAATAATTCTTTTTTTTTTTTAAAGATTTATTCATTCTATTACAGCCAGATATACACAGAGGAGGAGAGACAGAGAGGAAGATCTTCCGTCCAATGATTCACTCCCCAAGTGAGCCGCAACGGGCCGGTGCACACCGATCCGAAGCCGGGAACCTGGAACCTCTTCCGGGTCTCCCACGTGAGTGCAGTGTCCCAATGCATTGGGCCGTGCTCAACTGCTTTCCCAGGCCACAAGCAGGGAGCTGGATGAGAAGTGGAGCTGCCGGGATTAGAACCGGCGCCCATATGGGATCCTGGGGTTTTCAAGGCGAGGACTTTATCCACTAGGACACGCCGCCGGGCCCACAATGAATAATTCTTGTTTTAAATATTTATATTTATTGGAAAGGCAGATCAAATATTCAGAGAGATGGAGAGACAGAAAGATCTTCCATCTGCTGGTTCACTCCCCAAATCCCTATGAGGCAGGGCCAGGCTGAGGCCAATTCCCCAACCTCCAGGTGGGTGTCTCCTTTGGGTGTTAGGGACTCACCTGTCTGAGCCTCTTCTGCTGCCTTCCAGGTTGTACGTTGGCAAGCGGGCTAGAACTGGATCAGGAACTCTGATGGTATTAAATGTGGGCCCCCAAAACAGTGTGTCAACCCAACACCCAGCAGCTGCTCATATGGGAGAAAGAGCAGGAGGAGGGTCACAGGCTAAGGAACAAAGGTGCCTCCTGGGAACCCAGAAAGAAAGGACACAGCCCAGGGCCACCCCTGGCACTTCTCTCTCCACCCCCACCCCCTACTGTCTCAGTTCCTGTCTAGAGCACATCTGTGAGGGGCGGGGCATTCTCTGCTTCGTATGTTACAACTGTCACAGTGAGTGTCCCAGCAGCCCGGATGTGAGCTGTCTGGAACCCGAGCCAGTGAAGAAGCCTTGAGGCAGGTGTCACTACAGGCTTGCTCCTCTGCCACTGCTGGGAACCCAGCATGACCAGGTTTGGGGTTCTGACTAATGCTTAGCCAATGCACATGTGTGGAGTGAACGCTCTCTGTTAGGGCTGGATTCTAGCTGCCCCCTTCAGCCTCCTGCCCACCCCGCCCTAAGCCCTAGTTCTCATCCACTCTCAAATGTTCTACTCCAACCAAACTGAACTATTTTTTTTTAAGATTTATTGATTTTTATTAGAAAGGCAGATATACACAGAGGAGGAGAGACAGAGAGAAGGAGAGACAGAGAGGATATCTTCTGTCCAATGATTCACTCCCAAAGCGGCCACAATGGCTGGAGCTGAGCCAATCCAAAGCCAGGAGCCAGGAGCTTCCTCCGAGTCTCCCATGTGGGTGCAGGGTCCCAAGGCTTTGGACTGTCCTCGACTGCTTTCTCAGGCCACAAGCAGGGAGCTGGATGGGAAGCAGGGCCACCAGAATTAGAACCGGTGCCCAAATGGAATCCCGGAGCATTCAAGGTGAGGACTAACTGCTATGCTATCGTGCTGGGCCCCAAACTGAACTCTTGCTAGTGTCACAGATTATCCAAATGTTTCCAGCCTGGTCCTCTGCCTGTGCCCGCCCATCCTACACAATTCAAGAGGGTGGAGTGGGCTCTGTTCTCCAGGAACTCCTTGACAGGTGGAGTGGACCAGGTGGGAGCTGAGGTTGCCCTAGCCTCCACACTCCACTCCATTCCTCCTGCGGACATGCATTGCAGGGGGCACACTGTTCAGTAAAGCACCCATTTCCCAGGTAGTCAACCAAGACCAGTGTGGGTTCTCTGTGTTCTGTGTTCTGCCTCCTTCCTGGTCCCTTTCACCCCATGGAGGACATCAGAATCTGGACAGGAGTGAGAGGAGAGCCAGCTGAAACCACTCACGCAGCCAATCCTGGGCTAAACCTGCCAACATTTCACCTCCTGGCTCCGCCTCCGCCCGTGCAGTGAGGCTCCACCCTCTGTCATGCACCCCTGCGAGTGGGTATACAGTGGCTCCACTGAGCTTGGCTCGTTCCCAGAAAGCCTCAGGATCTGTTGCTAGTCAGAAGCATCCCCGCCCCCAGCTGGCCACCTACTGCCTCCAGCACCCTCATCGCACCTGCACCTGGACTCCAACTATTGGAGCACACCAACTAGAATCGGTCCTTTTCTCCTCTGACCATATACAAAGCTTCATATGAAGCTTCAAAATATTCACTCAAGGCCTGGCGTGGCAGCCTAGCGGCTAAAGTCCTCACCTTGCATGCATCAGGATCCCATATGGGTGCCGGTTCTAATCCCAGCAGGCCTGCTTCCCATCCAGCTCCCTGCTTGTGGCCTGGGAAGGCAGTCGAGCACGGCCCAAAGCATTGGGACCCAGCACCCGTGTGGGAGACCTGGAGGAGGTTCCTGGCTCCTGGCTTCGGATTGGCGCAGCACCGGCCGTTGCAGTCACTTGGGGAGTGAATCATTGGACGGAAGATCTTCCTCTCTGTCTTTTCCCCTCTCGGTATATCTGAGTTTGCAATAAAAATAAATGAATCTTTTTAAGATTCATCTATTTGTTTATTTGAAAGGCAGGATGACTGAAAGAGAGAGAGAGACATCCAAGGGAGATTATATTCACTAGTTCCCTCCCCTGAAGTGGTTGTAATAGCCAAGGCATGACCAGGCTGAAGCCAGGAGTTGCGAGTTCCATCCGGGTCTTCCATGCGGATGCAGGAGCCAAGCACTTGGACCATCCTCTGCTGCTTTCTCAGGCCCATTAGCAGGGAGAGGACAGAAAGAGAAGCTACACACAGGGACGCTTACCCAGTTGTGCCTTGGAGGTCCAAGCAGAGAGGACCTCCCATCTGCTGGCTCAATCCCCAGATTCCTGCAGCAGAGTGGATCTCTCCCATGAGCGGCAGGGATCCAAGGCTTGAGCTACCACCTGCCGCCTCCCAGGAAGCTGGCATTGGGAGCTGAACTGGGCACTCAAACCTGGACACACTGTTAAAATGGGATTGGGCTGTCCCAATCACCACTGCACCTAACGCCCACTCTATGGTTTTATTTGCAAAGGTCATCTGGGCTCGCTGTGCATGGGGCTGGGGCTTTGCCTCACACCAACCAGAGCGCCTGGCTTCCTGCATCCTGGGAGCTGGAGCTGCAGCCACGCATATTTCTGAGCTGAGCAAGAAGCTGGAGAGCTGAGCAGTTTGCTAAGCAGTAGACCCAGGGCCAGGAAGCCACATCGAAGTACCTCTGTTAGACCTCAGAGCTAAGGCTGCCCTTCCGGAGCATGACCTCATTCAGTGATTTCTGCAAATTCCTGCAGATTGTTGGAGTGTTGAAAACAGCAGTGGTTGGCTATTCACTACCCACGCGTGACCTAGCGTCCTGTCCTGTGTGTGGCCTCCTGCACTTTGCCTTTTCCTTCCTGAAAATAGCTCTAATGAAAAAAAAAAAAGATTTCCATTGTATTTCAAAGGAAGACACACTCACACTCTCTCACACACACATGGAGACAGATCTTCCTTCACGTACAGCCTCACTCTCCAAAGGCCCACAATATCCAGAGCTGGGCCAGGCTGAAGCCGGGATCCAGGAACTTTCATCCCACGTGGATGGCAGGGGCCCAGGGACCTGAGCCTTCATAGCTGCTTCCCAGGACATTTAGCAGGGAGCTGGATCAGGAAAAGAATGACAGATGGAGCCAGTGTTACGGTGAACTGGGTGAAGTCGTCACTTGCACTGCCTGCAACCTGTACTGCCGCTCTGCCTTGCATCCAGCTCCCTGCTGCTGCACCTGGGTGGAGTTCCTGGCCTGGCTTGGTGACTGCTGCTGTTGGTATTTCAGGAGTGAACCAATGGTTGGGAGACCTCTCCCTTTCTCTCCTGTTTTTTTTTTTTTTTTTTTTTTTTTAGGGGTGGTGGTGGTGGGAACACAAATGTTGCTGGAGCGTGAACAGGCATTGAGATACGGCATTGTGATGTCTGAAGTGGCAGCTCGATCTGCTGGACCACAATGCCCACTGCCCGTTGCCCCCAAATGTTTCTTGATCACCTGGTTTATTATGAAATCTGCCCACTATCCCATTCCTGTCCTACCCTAATTCTCATGAATACATACATGCACTTACGGCTGTGTAAACCACAGTGTGACTTGGTGACCTACTCGGGGTGCTCGTGTCCCACCTGCAGCAGGTGCCTGTCCTTCTGACTCTGCCTCCCAACTCCAGCTTCCTCCTTTAAAAAAAATATTTTAACTATTTCTAATTTGAAAGGCAGAATTCCGGAAAGAAAGAGAGAGAAAGAGCTTCCACGCGCTGGTTCATGGTTCACTCCCCAAATGGCTGTAATAAGCAGAGCTGGGACAATCTGACGCTGTGTCCATATGGGATGCCCGCACTGCAGGGGAGGATTAGCCCACCATGCCAGGGTGACAACCTCTCAAACTTTTTTCTTCTTTATTGCAAAGTCAGATTTTTTCACAGAGAGGAGGAAAGACAGAGAGGAAGACTTTCCATCCCATGATTCACTCCCCAAGTGACTGCAACAGCCGCTGCTGCACTGATCTGAAGCCAGGAGCCAGGATCCTCCCCCAGGTCTCTCACATGGGTGCAGCGTCCCAAGGCTTTGGGCCGTGCTCGACTGCCTTCCAAGGCCACAAGCAGGGAGCTAGATGGGAAGTGGAGCTGCCGGGACTAGAACCGGCACCTGTGTGGGATCTGGGGATGTTCAAGGCGAGGACTTTAGCCGCTAGGCTGCCACCGCTCCATGCCCCTCAAAATTTTTTTTAGCCTAGACTCTGGTAGGTAGTAGTTGATGGCTACGCTGGTTCGGTTTCTGTCACTTTCTCAGAGATATGGGTTGAACACCTGGGCCCTGCTTTGGGTAACCCTCCATTCCGGGAAATCAGGGTACTTAGAGGATAGAACTCTCCATTTTTGTCTCTCATCTTCTCTGCCTCTGACATTAACACATTAAAAACAACAACAGGAGGGGTCTGGCAGAACGGTTCATTTGGCTAGTCTTCCTCCTGCACACACTAGCATCCCATATGGGCACCGGTTCTAATCCAGGCTGCTCTGCTTCCCATCCAGCTCCCTGCTTGTGGCCTGGGTGGGCAGTCAAGGACGGCCCAAAGCCTGGGACCCAGCACCCTCGTGGGAGACCCGGAAGAGGCTCCTGGTTTCAGATTGGCGTAGCACCAGCCATTGCGACCACTTGGGTAGTGAATCATCGGACGGAAAATCTTCCTCTCTGTCTCTCCTCCTTTCTGTATATCTGCCTTTCCAATAAAAATAAATAAATCTTAAAAAAGAAAACAAACAAAAAACAAATAGAACGTAAAAAGAGTTGGGACTTGATCTTGCGTGTGGGTTGACTGTGCTGTGGAACATTCCAGGCTCTTGTCAACACTGGAGTTTTGCATGAGCTAGTCCTTTTGTCTGGAACATTCTTTCCCTGGATTTGATCCTATCCCTTCCTAGTCCAGCTCCTGTCTCTTCGTCCAGGAAGTCTTCTCTGACTGCTCAGCCAGGCCAAGCTCCTCCTGCTGGCCTCCCGTGCCCCAAGCCACCCCATCCTATATGGCCACTGAAGGGGCATGATGGACCTATCTTTCCAGTGGACTTTGAGCCATATGTGGACAGGGCTGGAACCCTCCTGCGTGTCACCGTGGGGTACCTGAGCCCCCACACTGTGATCAGCACGAGTCATTCCAGGAGATGAGTGTCCTTGGAGAGGAGCTGACTGCGAAGGCAGACACTTTGATGGGGAAGGAGCGGCAGTCGGAGGGCAGAGATGCTTGTGCCCAAACCTGCTTCCCATTCTGGAAAAGGCTTGGGCCAGAGCCAGCCTCGTCCCTTTTATCTGCTTCCAATTAGTGAAAAAGAGGGCACAGTAGTTCAGACCCCAGGATGCCTGGTCTTGGCAGTGGTTCCTTCAGCTACCTGGAATGTCCCTCCCAAGCCACCCTCTTGGGTTCCTTTTGACCATTCAGTTCTCAGAGCCCACACCAGCTCCTCAGGGTGCCCCACACTGACCCCACCATGCCCCGTGTGCTCTGTCCTGGCATGATTCACACTTGGCACTTTTCTCCACCTGCCAGCTCAAGTTCATGTCCTCATGAGCATGCAAAGAGGCTCACTTGGGCTTCCCTGTTCTTTCTTCTCCCCGTGGGTCATGGAGCCTCAGCCCAGGGCTGAACACTGTTGACCCTCTCCGTGTCAGGCTCAGGGAAGTAAGTGGTTGCAGAATGAGTGGTGGTGGGCACGGGATCTGACCTGCCTCTCAAGTTCACTCTCCCCATGTGCACGCTCAGATTCAGGCATCCGGGGACTCTCGGACAAATGCTCCCAAGCTAACGTGTGTTCCTGCCCATTCCAAGGGGCTTTGATGCCCGAGCACTGTGGAGTTGGGGGTGCAAGGCTGGGTGGCAGGATTTACTCTTAACAACAGTAGTGAAAACGGAGTTTCTTAACTGTTTACATAACCACTATATTTGGCTTCTGTAATCGTTGCTTGGCTTTGCTGGACTGACATCATGATGGGCCTAAGGTCGGGGAGTAGGCCTAAGTTTCACTTCACTTCAAAGTTTTATTTTCCTCAGAGTGATGGAGTGGGCAGGGGGAATTGACTTTGGAGATGGGCCAATCAGGGGCATCTGGTCATCCGCAAATGGAATGTGGCCTACACCAGTACCAAGGCAAGAACTGCTTGCTGGAGACTTGTTGTACCTGACCAGGAAGGAATACAAACAGTTTGCAAGAGACAAGCAGGGTCCTTGTCAAGACTCCACTGTGATGGATGAGACATGGACCCTAGCTTCAGTTAGTAATAAAGTTTCTTTGCTTTTGCATTGTTGCATGTGGAACTTGTCTGTCCACGGTTCAGGGATTTTTTGGACCTAACAGCACAAAGAAGTCTGTGGTGTGAACAGAACTTTAGACCAGGAAGCAGAGTTGGGGTGGAGTGGGGGTGGAGGGGCTTGCCGGTGTTGAGGAGGGGAGACATAGGGAGCAAGGTGGAGGAGGCTGTGGGGTGGCTGTGGGAGCAGGGCTCTCCAAGTGCCTGGCAGGACCTCAGGTGGCTGTACCACCTAGGGCCCCCACAGGATGTGACCAGGCTTGCACACTGTGCCACGCAGGCCTAGGGTTAAACCTCCCTCCCCCCCAAAACACACACACACACACACACCCCGGGTCTGGGATGTTGCTGGGTGAAGGGCTTCCTGGCTATGCGGTTCTGAAATTCCTTCTGGGATTTCATCAGCAGCTCAGCCCTCTGGGTGCAGGGCCAGGAGAGTCCCCTAAGTTCCGCCCTTCCCAGAACTGCCCCAATCGCAGCAGGAGTTTTTGTTGTGCATAAGCTGGTCGGCTTCCAAGTCTCTCTTCCGCATTTCCGCCCCCCCTCCTTCAATTGCACAATTCCCATGTTTTCCAACAACTTTCCTTCCTCTTGACCCCTCTCACCCTCATAGGTTAATGTCTACTCAGCTACGTGATGGTCATGGATCAAGCGATTGGACTCTTGTCACTCAGTCCAGCACTCGCGAGGTGTGAACCAGCAGGTGGGAGCTTTCTCGCTAGATAAATAAAAACCGTTTCAATAAACAAAAACTGTTCAAGACAATCAGCCTGACACTCACGATTTGTGCACGTTGCTGCATGCAAATGTACCTCCAAAGGACAGAAATATCCCAGTTTGATTTATAAGATGCACGAAGAACGTACAGGACAAAGACACGCCACTTTGGCATGCACACACACACACACACACACACACACAAGAATGCGTGGAGGAAGAGATACATGTAGAAATATTGCAAAATAATCGCAGATGCTAAGTGGTACATATAGGTGAATATTCACCGTAAAACCCTTCCAACGTCTGCGTCTTTGAAATTTTTTATGAGAAAATACTGCGAGGAAAACGTATGAGTGTGTGGGGAGTGCAAAAAGCGCTTGCACAAACCCTAAATGGAAAGCTGATTTGAGAATGCGCCTGAGTGAATTACAATCGCGATACGCGGAAAGGACTGGATAAACTTGGGGCTCTGCACTGGGAACACTTATTATAAAAATCACAAACATGATTTGGAGAATTCTGTCTTCCTCAGGGGTGAAACTTGCTAGCGACCCCAGGGCCCTGGGGGGAGGGGGGGACTGCTCCTGTGTTACACACTGCAAACTGCCCCATCCCTTTGGCGGGAAAAAGCACTGTCCCCCTCCCACGCTCCGCCCCTCGCAGGCCACGCCCCCACAGTGCCCCGTCCTGCGCTGGCTACAGTGTCCATTGGCCTTCTATGGTGACCTGGCCCCCCTCAAGTCTCCGCCCCCCTCTGCCGGCACCGGATCCGCCTTCTGATCTTAATCCAGGCGGCTTCCGCTAGGCAGGCTCAGAGCCACGCGTCGCGCCTTAGCGGCTTCTCCGCTCGGGGTGGTCACTCTCTCGTGGAGGCCAGGACCGCCACCTCGAGCACCCGAGGGAGTCTGGGTCTCCTCCCGCGCCCTGCTCATCAACACTCCGGGAACCCAAAGCTTGGCTCTCTTCCTCCTGGAGCTCCGACTCCCGACCCCAGCGTCTCAGCTTCAGGGTCCCTGAACACTTCGGTTCCCAAGACCTCGCGCGCCTGGGTCCTCGGCTCCCGGAGCCAGCCGCGCGTCCCGGACCTGCATCACCGGGACCCAGCTCTCTACAGATTGGCCCCTTCTCCCCGGACCCGGGGCACCCTCAGAAGCCAAGTTCTCCACGTGGCATACTGAGAAACTCCAGTCTCCCCAACTCTTTCAAGGGGCAGGAAACTCCGGAGCATCCAACACAGCTGGAAAGAACTGAGGAACTCCCCGCCTTGCCAACTTCCCGGAGCCCCAGGGGCCTTTTCGGCGTCGCCAAGTTCCACCTCCGGGCACCCAGGAGAAGGGGACGTCCCGGGAAGGATCCTCTAGCGTTCTCAGCTTCCACGCGCTCCGTGAACCCCCATCATGCTGACCGATCCTCCCAAAGCAGACCCCAAAAGACTGGCGGCCACTAAGCCCACCGCCAACGGGAGCCTGTCGCAGGACCCCAGGGAGAGTGAAGGCGCGGCGGGCGGCTGCTGCCGCTCTTGGGCCCAGGTGCGCCGCTGCCTTCGAGCCAACCTGCTGGTGCTGCTCACAGTGGCGGCCGTGGTGGTCGGCGTGGTGGTGGGGCTGGCAGTGTCCGGGGCGGGCGGCGCGAAGGTGCTGGGTCCCGCGCGCCTGGCCGCCTTCGCCTTCCCGGGTGAGCTGCTGCTTCGCATGTTAAAGATGATCATTTTGCCCTTAGTGGTGTGCAGCCTGATCGGGGGCGCCGCCAGTCTCGACCCCAGTGCGCTCGGCCGCCTGGGCGCCTGGGCGCTGCTCTTTTTCCTGGTCACCACGCTGCTCTCCTCGGCGCTCGGCGTGGGCTTGGCTTTGGCGCTGCAGCCGGGCGCCGCCTTCTCCGCCATCAACACCTCCGTCTCGGCCGCGGGCAAGGACGAGAAGATTCCTAGCAAGCCGGTGCTGGACTCCTTCCTGGATCTTGTGAGGTCAGACCCCACCCGGGGGGTCGGGGAGAGAGGCTGCGTGTAGGAGTGGGGTGGTGGTGGAGATGGCCACGTGGGTGGGGCACCTAGGGAAAGGGGTCCGACATGGGCAGGCGGAGTGCATGGAGCTCTTGAAGAGTTAGAGAAATGATGGGGGCTTTGTGGGGCCCAGGCCTTTCCGAGGGGGCAGGGGACATCCCCATGTGGACAGCAGCACCCCCTCCTACCAGCTGTGCAACCACTTTTTTTTTTTTTTAATTTTAAGGGAATCATCAGGTGGCCAAGATCACAGAGATGGGGCTTCTGGAGAGAAAACACGGGAACTTGGCCCCCTCCCTCCTCTCCTCTACCCACTTCCCCCAGGAAACCCCGTAGAACCTGCGGGGTTCTACCCGCCCTCCCTGAAGGGCCACCTCTTCCACGTGTCATTTTTTTTTTACTAGTCTCTCCCCCACCGATTCATGGGGGGGGGGAACCCTACCGCTTCCGCTTTCTTTGTGGACCACCTACCGGTAGTAGGCTGCTGGAAGGAGGCCCAATTAGCCAGGAGAGGCAGCCCCTGGGTGCACGTGGCCCCTGCCTTTGGTGGCAGCGGACAACTTCCTGGAAGCAGATACATGGAAAAATGACTCATAGAGTAGGGTATCCCCAGGCCGCCCTCCCCTCCTCCAGGGAGGGGGCGCAGCATCAATGATGGCTGAGAGTGGGGACCTGGGGCCAGCTTGGGTGTCCCTGGTGGCAGAGAGAGGGTGGGCAGCTCCTGGCCAAGGAAGATTAGCCCAGCTGGCAGGCACACCCACTGCAGGGCTGTTGATGTGCACAACTGTCCCCACCCCACTCTCCCCCCCCACACACCAAAACAGCTGGAAGTCACCCACAGCCACACGCCCTTTGGCCAAGGGCCACAGGGAGGGACGCAAGCATTAGACCTGCAGCTGTGACATCTCACACAGATGAGCTGGTGTCACTGACCCCCGGCCCCCTGCCCCTGCCACCACTACTGTGAGCCTTATGTGAGCATTGCCTGGTGCCACAGCCACACAGACGCCTACACGCAATGGCACAGAGCAAGTGGACTTTTGAGAGTTTACTTACGATCCCATGAACTTTGAAACACTTTTGTTTTCCTCTGAGAGGCAGAGATTTTCCACCCACTGGCTCCTTCACTCCCCGGACAAATGCCCAGCAAGAACGGGGACTGGGCCAGGTCCAAGCCTGGAGCTCCGTCCGGGGGCTCAGTTGCTTGAGCCCACACCTGCTGCCTTCCAGGGGGTGCATTAGCAGGGAGCTGGATAGGAAGCAGAGCCAAGACTGGCATGCAGGCCGCGTGAGGAGAGGTGTGGATGTCCCAAGCCGCTCTCTGTGACCATTCTTAATGTGCCCCTTGTGTATCCGGACACACACACACCCAGTGTGTCCACACCTCTTTAGTACACACCCGTGCATAAATGCCCTCCCAGGGCACACAGTCTGGTTGTCTACTGACACTACATAGTCTGTCTGAGCCCTAACCCGCACCCCAGGCGGATCCCTATACTGGACAAACTTCATACCAATGTCATCCTTGTGTGGGAGGGAAGCAGAATGGTTAGGGCTGCACTGGTGGGGTTGGAGTCCCCGCTCCCGCTCTGCCATCTTCCTTTGGCCTCCTTCCCCCTTTCTGAGCCTCAATGTCCTATTCTGTAAGATGGAACCATAGCATGTATTATCAGGACTGTGTTGTGGCAGAAGGAATATATATTATTGGAAAAGCAGATTTACAGAGAAAAGGAGAAACAGAGAAAGATCTTCCATCCATCTGCCGCCCCATTCACCGAATGACCACAATGGCCAGAGTTGAGCTGATCCGAAACCAGGAACCAGGAGCCTCTTCCTGGTCTCCTTCACAGGTGCAGGTCCCAAGGCTTTGGGCCGTCCTCAACTGCTTTCCCAGGCCACAAGCAGGGAGCTGGAAGGGAAGTGGGGCAGCCAGGACAAGAACCGTTGCCCATACGGGATCCTGGCACTTGCAGGGGGGAGGATTAGGCCATCATGCCAGGCCCTATAAAAGCACCTCTTGGCATCCTGGCCCCAGCAGATGTGGGCACACAGGGCTGTTGCCCGGACACAGATGGCATTCATGACCCTCCTCACTCCTCTCAGCTTCTCCCCACCACTGCCCAGCACACCCGGCTACCGCCACAGCCAGTCGCCTGGGGACCTGGCTTTTCTCAAGCTTTCCAGGAGGAAGTGGCTGATGCAAGAGGGCCAGGGTATTAAGTGTGCCGCCCAGGGTGGAGCAGAGGCCACTTCCGTGACCCTGTCGTTGCCCTAGTCCTGGCCTGCCTTGGAAGGCTGGTTGTCCCTCCCACCCCCAACCTCCAATGCCTTGGAGGCTCTAGGAACTAGTAGCTGGCAGGCTCTGGTGCAGCAGCCCTTGGTCCGGCCTTGGCTCAGGGATGGCTAGGGATGCATTGGGGTGCATAAGGGACCACTATGAAACCATACTCCTCGGTCAGAGACCAGCCTTGTCTCCTCCACTCCGCCCCCGCAAGCTCTCCACCCTCTCTTGTGATTTTTAATAACAATGTCTGTAGACAATGTGATGCTGGACTGTCTGACATTGTACCAGCAATATCGGGGCACACTTAAATAACAGGTTGATGGAATTATGACTCCTTATGAAGGACTATACAATTGTAACAACATGGGAAAAATCTGTCACGGGTGGGAGTTTGGAGGGGGAATACCAGTCTATACAAAATTGTACCACAAAATTCAAAATAAAAATATAACAAAACATAACAAAACAAAAATGTCTCTTCCTGCAGAAATATCTTTCCGTCCAACCTGGTGTCTGCAGCCTTCAGATCCGTGAGTCCTCCTGGGGTGCCCCGAGGGGTGGAGAGGCTGGGATGGAAGTGCCCATCACAGGCCCTGCCTCTGTGGGACTGTGGGGGGTGCCTGGAAACATGCCCCAGTGTCTCTTGTGGGTATCACTGCTGGTTGTGTGAGCCCAGGCAACTGCCGTGCCTTCTCTGAGCCGAGATGACCCAGCACGGGGACACTAGGGAGGACCGCACTTGTAAGGGTGCTCTGGGTGGGAGGAGGGGGGAGGTCTTGATGCCAATCGGCACCACCCCTTCTTGCTACCCGCAGTACTCCTCTTACTGTGATGTCCAAGACTTCAACGAGACCATGGGGAAGGTGAGTGCTGGGATGCCCCAGCCTTGCTGGGCCCTGTGTGCTCGGCTTTGGCTGTTCAGGGTCGCCCTGACCCCTATCTGCCTGTCCTGTGTGCCTGGCTTTGGCTGTTCAGGGTCACCCTGGCCCCGGCCCCTGTCTGTCTGCCACATCTTCTCATACTTGAGTGTGGAATTTAGCCATCTCTCCTTCCCCAGCTGCGACCTTCTCTGCCCTCTAGAAACGCCTCCCCATTGTTTTCTTTCCTCTTCCCCAGCCCCGCCAGCTGCACTCTAGTTGAGACCCCTGTGAGGTCGGACTCCTGCCTGGCCGCTCCCCTCCCCCTGACCTCCTAGCTCCATGTGTGCCGCTTTTCCCCTGGCCACAGTGGATGTATCGAATTTCCAACCTTCGTACATCCTGTTTCCAGAACCTTTCATTGTCCCTGCTTGACCCGCCTCTTGTCTTCTGCATCTCAATTCAGATGCCCCTTCCTCCTGGAAGTCCTCCTTGACTCATTCTTCCCACCTGGCACTTCTCCCCTCTTCCTTGGCTCCCCTTGGGTGTGGGAAGGAAGTGGTCCGGGCAGTGCCCGTGATGGGCCACAGCGACATGTCCATCCCCACAGATGCCCGAGGGGTGCGAGGTGGAGGGCATGAACATTCTGGGCCTGGTGGTCTTTGCCATCATCTTCGGCGTGGCCCTGCGCAAGCTGGGCCCCGAGGGCGAGTTGCTCATCAGCTTCTTCAACTCCTTCAACGATGCCACCATGGTGCTGGTCTCCTGGATCATGTGGTAGGTGGGGGAGCCTTTGCGCTGTGTGCCTTCGGGCCTTGGACTTGGCCTCTGTGAAGGGCAGGCAGAGGGGGTTCCCAAGTGCCCACAGCAGCCACGGCTGGGTCAGGCCAAAGCTAACAGTCTAGAACCCCGCTGGGGTCTCTTCTGTTTTTTTTTTTTTTAAGATTCATTTTATTTTTATTGGAAAGTCAGCTATACAGAAAGGAGGAGAGACAGGAAGATTTTGCATCCGCCGATTTACTCCCAAAGTGGCCGCAACGGTTGGAGCTGAACCAATCCAGAGCCAGGAACCAGGAACTTCCTCCGGGTCTCCCACGCGGGTGCAGGGTCCCAAAGCTTTGGGCCATTCTCGACTGTTTATTGATGACTTGGGTTGTGGGCCTCACGCACCTGCCACACCCAACTGTCACAGGTGGCTTCTGGGAAAAGGGGACTAGGGAGACAATTGCCACTATAGCAGCCACCCAGCAGTCAGACAGAGGACAATCTTGGGCTACTGGTTGGAAGCTCCTGGCACCAGGCCCCCTGAGAGCATCTCCAGTACCTGGGCGGTGCCTCGCTCCCACCCCCAATTTTATAGCTCACTTACTGTATGCAAATTTCTCTCATGTGACCTCCCATTCATCCTGGTGCACCCAATGCCAAGTGGGGAGCCCCTGTGGAATCTGGCAACAGGTGTAAGGAGCCTCATGGGAGGGGCTTTTGGGGGTGGGGGTTCAGTTATGATCATTGACATAGCCTACCTGGCAGATCTTCCACCTGCTGGTTCTCTCCCAGATGGCTGCAACAGCCAGGCCAAAGCCAGAGAGCCTGGAACTCCATCCAGGCCTCCCGCATGGATGGCAAGGGATCCAGGCCCTCAGGCCATCTTCTGCTGCCTTTCCAGAGGCATTGGCAGGGAGCTGAATGGGAAGTGGAGCAGCTGGGGTTCCAGCTGGAGTCCAGGAGGACAGGGGCCCTGGGAGGGCTGGCTGAGGGCTCTGCATGGGGAACAGTGGTCAGGGACAGCCATGTGTCTCCTGGTGCCCAGGTACGCGCCCCTGGGCATCCTGTTCCTGGTGGCCAGCAAGATCGCAGAGATGGATGACGTAATGCTGCTGTTCACCAGCCTGGGCAAGTACATTCTGTGCTGCCTGCTGGGCCACGCCATCCACGGGCTCCTCGTGCTGCCCCTCATCTACTTCCTCTTCACGCGCAAGAACCCCTACCGCTTCCTGTGGGGCATCATGATGCCACTGGCCACAGCCTTCGGGACCTCTTCCAGGTGGGCCAGGCCCAGGGACATGGCGTGGGCAAGGGGTGGGGCGGGCTCTGGCCTAGCAGAGGTGGGATTTTTTTGGTGCGTATTTTGGGGGCCCAGGTGTCACCTTGGGAAGTGGGGAGGGTTGTGGGGGTGGTGCTTAAGCGGGTGGGTGGAGCTTGGACCTGCCCACGTGTTTTGTGGTTGGGGGGCTTGCTCGGGCACTGATGGCCGTGGCTCCCCGCAGCTCCGCCACGCTGCCGCAGATGATGAAGTGTGTGGAGGAGAAGAATGGTGTGGCCAGACACATCAGCCGCTTCGTGCTGCCCATTGGGGCCACAGTGAACATGGACGGCGCGGCGCTCTTCCAGTGCGTGGCCGCTGTGTTCATAGCCCAGATCAACCAGCAGTCTCTGGACCTCATGCAGATAATCGTCATTCTGTGAGTGCCCGCTGGGGGCCGTGGCAGGGACCCCTGCCCCCGCCCCACAGCGCAGGGCATGCCTGACTGTCTCTCCCCTCCCCACCTTCTCCCCAGGATCACGGCCACGGCTTCCAGCGTCGGGGCGGCGGGCATCCCAGCTGGCGGCGTCCTCACCCTGGCCATCATCCTGGAAGCCGTCAACCTCCCTGTCAGAGATATCTCCCTGATCCTGGCCGTGGACTGGCTTGTGTGAGTATGGGCCCGAGGATGGTGGGGGTGGGCTCCTGGGGCATCCCAGCAGGAGCAGGGACTCTAAAGATTTGTTTTATTTATTTTATTTCAAATGTTGAGGATAGAAAGGGAGTGGGAGACAGAGAGGAAGATCTTCCATCTGCTTGTTCACTCTCCAAATAGCCCCAATGGCCAGAGCTGAGCCAGTCTGGAGCCAGGAGCTTCTTCCAGGTTTCGCACATGGGTGCAGGGTCCCAATGCATTGGGCCGTCCTTGACTGCTTTCCCAGGCCACAAACAGGGAGCTGGATGGGAAGTGGAGCAGCCAGGACTCGACTGGAGCCTTATGAGATGCCAGCTTTACCTGGCACCCCACAACCCCAGCCACAAGAGTTTTACTTTCGGAAGTAGAAGGGAAGTTACCGTGTGTTAGCCACACTGCATCCTCCCACGCATGTCCCAGAGAGAAGGGAAGTAGCCTTGTTAGGCGACAGCAAACATGGCCACAGGCTGGGTAGCCGATGGCGAAAGGCAAGCAGCCAGGGCCCTGGGGAGATGAAGCTTGAGTGGGAGCAGCCGTGCGCACCCTGGGCTGTGACCTGTGTGCAGTGGAATGGGGAACCAGAAGTACATTGGTGTACATGGGGGCCATAAGTAAGTTTGTGTTCATGGGAACTGGCCTCCCAGGGGCCAGAGAAGAGGCGCGCAGCTTCTGCATTCCCAGATGAAGAGCTTCTGGAGCTTCTAGAAGGGGAAGGAAGAGAAG
Source organism: Ochotona princeps (assembly GCF_030435755.1). Lineage (NCBI taxonomy): Eukaryota > Metazoa > Chordata > Mammalia > Lagomorpha > Ochotonidae > Ochotona > Ochotona princeps. Next base: position 53,583,057 of record NC_080847.1, on the reverse strand, counting down.
GAGAGAGGGCAGGTGTAGGAGAATGATGTTGGGCCCCTGTCCCATGCTGTTCCATGCCACCACCTGCCCACCCTTAGGGATCGTTCCTGCACCATCATCAACGTGGAAGGGGACGCCTTCGGGGCGGGGCTGCTGCAGCACTACGTGGACCGGGCCAAGGGGCACAGCTCCATCCCAGAGCTGCTGCAGGTGAAGAGTGAGATGCCCCCCAGCTCGCTGCCAATCCCCACCGAAGAGGGCAACCCCTTGCTCCAACACCAGCCAGAGTCCGCTGGAGACGCCGCGGCCTGTGAGAAGGAGTCGGTTATGTGACCAGCGCCTGTGCCCAACGCCGCCCCCACTGGGGTGCCACTCCGCCTTTCCGGATCACAGGAGAAAGATGTGTGGACCAATGGTGATGGTCCCCTGGGACAGTCACTGCCTGGCCAGGAGATTTGGAGGTCTCACTGTGGGGAAGGGAGGTTTCTCCCCAATCCTGGGCCACACCACTCCTCACACACACACTCCGGGACTTGCCTGCCCCTGGGTCACAGGTCACCCCCATGGAATTCTGGGGATGAGTGTCCCTGTGGGAAGCTGGCAGGTGGCCAGCTGTAGTTGTGGGGTGTGTATGGGTGTATGTGTATGTGTGTGTGGTGACCCTCCTTGCCCCAGTAACCCCCAGCCCTGCCCTGCCAGAACTCTGGCCCCCAGCAGCATCCACGCCCAGGGGCCCTGGGACCAGCCTGGGCTGCCACGGCTGCAGCTGCCTCCTCAGTTTAGCAATAAAGCTGAGAGTCGCCTGCCTTCAGGGGCTTTGCAGAATTTGACTCACAGCTCTCGCCCTGACCACAGACATGCAGCAAAACACCTGTCATTCATCAAACCACACTTGGACCAGAGACGCCTGGGGAGTGGCTGAAAGCTGAGACATCAGAAGGCCCTGGCGAGGCTGTGGAACAGGTGGATTCTTGGATATTGGAAGGATACAAGGTGATCCTGGTCCTTTGGGAAGTGACTGGACAGTTCACCTCTTTTTTTTTAAATTTGGAAGGCAGATTTACAGAGAGGAGAGACAGAGAGCAAGATCTTTCCACCTACTGCTTTAATCCCCAAGTGGCCAGAGCTGAGTTGATCCAAAGCCAGGAACCGGAAATTTGTGGGTTTCCCATGTGGGTGCAGGGGACCCAAGGACTTGAACCATTCTCTGCTGCTTTTCAGCGGGTAGCTGGATGGGAAGTGGAGCAGCCAGGATGTGAACCGGTGCCGATATGAGATGCTGGCGCTTGCACTGAAGGATTAGCCATTTGAGTCATCGTGCTGACCCCTTTCCTGCCTTTTTTTTTTTCTTTTTTCTTTTTTTTATTGATTTGAAAAGCAGAGCTACGGAAAGAGAGACCTTCTGAACCGCTGGTTCATTTCCCCCAAATGGCCACAGTGGCGCAGGTTGAAGCCAGGAGTTCCATTGAAGTGTCCCACATGTGCCAGGGATTCAAGCACTTGAGCCATTGTCCAGTGCCCTGCCAGGTGCCGTGAACAGGGAGCTGGACAGGGACTGGAGCCGCTGCGACTCAAACTGGCACTCATGTGGGATGCTGTGACTGCAGCCAGGGTCCTATCCTGCTGTGCCACAACGCCAGTCCTTTGCACTGTAGTCCAAATTTTCTGATGCTAAAACCTGCTGGGGCAAGTGTGATGCAGTCCTGTGTTGGGCCTGCTGGTTCCACTCACACACTCCAGCCGCATCCAGACCTGGCCCTGCTGCCCTCTGCCAGATGCCGGAGGCGCCCCCAGCCGGAGTCCAGTTCCATGGCAGCTGGCATGCCCTCAGCGCTCCCTGCTTGTTGTTTCATCCTGTGAGCATGTAGGGCTGAAGGAAAGGCGGGCTTGTTTATCTGAATCTGTTGCATAAACAAAGGTGCCAAGCAGTTTGCGGAAAGTTCAGTAATTATGTAATCGGCACTCGAGGTGTTTGTTGCCATGTGCTCCTTAGGTGTGTAGGAGCAGTGGAATAGTTGAGGAAGGGCCCGGCGTGATAGCGTAGCAATTAAAGTCATCACCTTGAATGCGCTGGGATCCCATTTGGGCGCCACTTCTAATCCCGGCAGCTCCAATTCCCTGCTTGTGACCTGGCAAAGCAGAATGGCCCAAAGCCTTGGGACCCTGCACCCATGTGGGAGACCTGGAAGAGGTTCCTGGTTCCCGGCTTCAGATCGGCTCAGCATCGGCCATGGCGGTCACTTGGGGAGTGAATCATGGGACGGAAGATCTTCCTCTCTGTCTCTCCTCTCTGTATATCTGACTTTGTAATAAAAACAAATAAATGTTTAAAAAAAGTATTTGGGGGAAATGGATTATGGATTTTGGATAGAGAAGGAACTGCTTTATTCAAGTCCTGGGCCCAGCGTGGTAGCCTAGTGGCTAAAGTCCTTGCTTTGTAAGTGCTGGGATCCCATATGGAGGCCTATTTGTATCTGAGCTGCCCTGCTTCCCATCCAGCTCCCTGCTTGTGGCCTGGGAAAGCAGTCGATGATGCAAGGCCTTAGACCCTGCATCTGTGTGGGAGGCCCAGGAGAAGTTCCTGGCTCCTGCCTTCAGATCTGCTCAGTTCTGGTCGCTTGGGGAGTGAACCAGTGGATGGAAGACCTTTGTATCTGTAGATCTGACCTTCCAATGAAAAATAAATATATAAATCAAAAAAATGTCCAAGTCCTGGCTCCAGCTTCCTGCTAAGTGCCTTATACACACACGTCTTTTTAAAAATAGCAAATTAAAATACATTTTCAGACATTTTTTTGGAAAGGCAGATCAGATTTACAGAGAGAAGAAGCAGATCTTTCATCCACTGGTTCACGCCCCAAATGGCTACAACGGCCAGAGCTGAACCAATCCAAAGCTAGGAACTTCTTCCAGATCTTCCACACAGATGCAGAGTCCCATGGCTTTGGAATAGTCTCCACTGCTTTCCCAGGGAAGCAGCAGGGAACCGTAGAGTCAAGCAGCCAGGATAAGAACTGGTGCCCATATGGGATCCTGGCACTTGCAAAGTGAGGATTTAACCACTGACCCATCATGTCCGGCTCCAGTACACCTGCTTTGGTATAAGAGAAGCAAGGACGGGTGTGGTCCACGCCGTGGCCAGCACCACGCCTTCCTGCGTGTGGGCTGTGGAGTCCATTCCAACTGCTGGGCTTGGGAGATCATTTTAGACTGATGTTTGTGAACATTCTTCCAGCCTGCATGAGCCTGTCTAGGCATGGAATGTATTCTGATTTCAGAGGGCAGACGGGCTCGGCAGCTAGAGCTACAAGGTCACGAAGGTGGCGAATCCTGCTCTGCCTCCCCCAGGCCCAAGGACTCCCCTGGAACTTGCTGGTGGATACAGCCAGACACCACACACGACCCCAGGACGGTGTCCCATGAGGGGAGATTGCTGGCCTTCGGGGGACTATGGCCTGAGCCCCAGCCATGTGGTCACTCACCCGGACCCCAGCTCCTGCCTCTCCTTCTGCTCCCCGCATGACCACCAGTGGGTATGCAGGCTCATCCACACCGAGCCCCCAACTCCTGTGTCCCTGGGCTAGGCCCAACGCTGGCCTTGGGCCCAAGACTCTGACCGACCCACTGTAGTCCCTCAGGTCTGTCCACGTTCCTTTAGCAAACTGGGACTTCCTGCTTCTGGGCCTGGCTGCTCCACCGCTGAGAGAGATAAGGCAAATCCATCGTCTATCCACTGATTCACTGCTCCAACAGCTGGGGCTGGACAAGTCTGCAGCCAGGGACTCCATATGGGACTCCCAGGTGGGGGGCAGAGGCCTAGCACTCCGGCCATCCTCTGCTGCTCCCCCAGGGGGTGTGAACGGGATGTTGGGTTGCAGGTAGAACAGCTGGGACTCAAAACCAGCGCTCCCACATGGGATACAGGTGCTTCTGCTGGAGGCTTAACTTACTGCCCCACCACTCGCGTAATTCACTCATTGCTTATTTGCTGCTCGTTGCTGCTCTATGCAGCGGGTACATCAAAGGGCCTGCCTCATGCATACAGTAGGTGTTTTAACAAATGTTCACAGAGAGGAGGACAGAATCTGCCTGGCTGTACAGCCAGGGGAGTGAGGGCTGCCATGAGACAATGGCTTGATTGTACCTTGCCAGGCAGGAGGGAATCTCCCTGGGGCTCATCTCTGCCCCGCCTAGTGGCTGGGCGTGGCTGAGGGCAGGAGCTAGCGGGAATCTCCTGTGGGATTGGTGGAAACCCCGGTACCCACACAGGGAGCCAGATGGGAAACAAACGAATGGAGACTCCAACTGCCTTCCTGACAGGGGACATCTTCATGCGTTGCACTACCAGCTCCCCACCCCCACAGCCACCACCGGCTCTGTGGCAGTGCCCTCTGCTCTGGAAAGCCAGCTCGTGGAGGCGTGCAGAAGAAATGCTGTATTGTCCTATTATAAGAAGCAATCAAACAATAGTGAACGGTACTAGGCACTGCAGTACGCAAATGTGTGGGGGCCACCCCCCCCCCAGCCAAAACGCTCAGTGGCCACGATGGAGACAAGGTGTGGTGCCCCTGCGATGCAGCAGCCCCCAGCACAGGCCATGGGCCACGTGGTTTGTCCAGGAGACAACGGTCTGTCCTCAGCCAAGTTGTGAACAAAGCGCGATACAAGCTTCCCTTATTTTGACACTGCAGGTGCACTTCCTGGACAAGTTGGAGGTCAGTGAAATTTGACCTTCAGTTCTTTGTGTTCATGACAAGGAGCGAGGACTGGCCAGGGTCTTGTCCTGGAAGTAGGGCTGCGATCACCAGCTGCAAAAATACTGAATTCCTGTTTTGTTTTTCTTCTTTAAGATTTATTTTATTTTTATTGGACAGTCAGATATACAGAGAGGAGGAGAGATAAAGATCTTTTGTCCGATGGTTCACTTCCCAAGTGACCACATTGGCCGGTGCTGAGCCGATCCAAAGCCAGGAGCCAAGAACCTCCTCCAGGGTGCAGGGTCCCAAGGCCTGTGGCCGTCCTCGACTGCTTTCCCAGGCCACAGGCAGGGAGCTGGATGGGAAGCAGGGCTGCAGGGATTAGAACCGGCGCCCATATGGGATCCCGGGGCGTTCAAGGCGAGGACTTTAGCCGCTAGACCACCACGCCGGGCCCTGAATTCCTAGTAATAGCAGAGCTGGTGAGACATCCCATTATGAGTGGTCTGCTTTGGAGGATCAGGTGCATTTGGTCGTGCAGGGCGGGTTCTGCCAACTCACAGCTTTGCTGATGCTGAAGATGTTAACTATGTTACAATGTAAGAGTGACTAGAGTTTTACATATATTTAGGATTAGGGAATATTAAGAAAAAAGCATTTGTAAGTAACCTTGAGGTTTATTTGTTGGGGCCAGTGCTGTGCGATAATGGTGAAAGCCACTGCCTGTGGTGCTGGCAGCCCGTGCGAGTGCCAGTTTGAGTCCCTGGCTGCTCTTCCAACTCAGCTCCCTGCTGATGGCCTGAGGAGGCAGCAGAGGACGGACCAAGTGTTTGGGCCGCTGCACCCACGTGGGAAGAAACTCTTGGCTCCAGGCTTCAGACTGGTGCGACTCTGGCTGTTGAGGCCATCTGGAGGATAAACCGGTGGCTAGATCTCTCTCTCTCTGCATCTCTACCTTTCAAATAAATAAATATATATATATTTTTTTCTTTTTAAAGAGTTACAGAAAGATCTCCCATCCCATGGTTCACTCCCCAAATGGCTGTAATAGGAGGGGCTGGGCCGGTCTGAAGCCTGGAGTCAGGAATTCCATCCGGGTCAGGCACCAATATAGGGGTCCAAGTACTTGAACCATCCCTTGCTGCCTCCCAGGATACAATAGCAGCGAGTGGATCAGAAACGGAGATGCTGGGACTCTACCCGGCTCTCTGATATGTGATGCTGGGTTCACAAGCTGCGGCTTGATCCTCTGTGCTGGCCCCAGTCAGCGCCTGCGCACCATGGTCAGTGGGAACAGTGGGGGCTGCAGGAGGAGGCATCCTGAGATTGGGGTGTGCAAAGTCCAGGGACGGGGCTCCTGGCTCTTGGGAGGCGGGGCTTGGGATACAGCAGTTGATCCACTTGGGCTCTGCCCTGCAGCTCAGCTTGCTCCGCCCTCTGCTCACCCGCTTGGCTGCCCTATTTGAGTGGTTCTCCAGTTGCCGGCCCGGCATTCAGAAGGAAGGGCAATGCTGGAGGGCCGGAGCAGTTGGTGTGAGCCAGATCTGCGTGACGTTTGCAAGGTTTCCTTTAGATATACCTTTAGACTGTTAAGGAATAAACCATGGCCTAGTGTGGCATAGCAAGCTAATTCTCCTCCTGCAGCGTCAGCATCCCCTAATGGGTGCTGATTCATGTCCAGGCTGCTCTACTTCTGATCCAACTCCCTGCTTGTGGCCTGGGAAAGCAGTAAAGGGTGGCTCAAATCCTTGGGGTCCTGCACCCTCGTGGGAGTCCTGGAAGAAGCTCCTGGCTTCAGCCTATTCTCTCCACCTTTGTGTCCCTTTAGGGAGGAAACCACAGGATGGACAATCGCTCTCTTCTCTCTGCAACTGCCTTGCTAATAAAACTAAATCGACCCTTAAAGAAATTCTTAAAAAAAATTTTTTTTATTAGAAAGGCAGATATACAGAGAGAAGGAGAGACAGAAAGGAAGATCTTCCATCCGATAGTTCACTCCCCAAGCGGCTACAATGGCTGGAGCTGAGCTGATCCAAAGCCAGGAGCCTGGAGCCTCTTCCGGGTCTCCCACACAGGTACAGGGTCCCAAGGCTTCGGGCCGTCCTCCACTGCTTTCCCAGGCCACAGGCAGGGAGCTGGATGGGAAGCGGGGCCGCTGGGATTAGAATCGACATCTATGGGGATTCCAGCATGTACAAGGCGATGACCTTAACCACTAGGCTACCGTGCTGGTCCCATAAATAAATTCTTTAAAAAGAAAAAGGTGATACAAACAGAGTGAAAGCCAGTGACATGCAAGGTCTGGTCTTCTCCACATGCTGAGCATGCTGGCCCCAGCACTCAGCCAGGCGCCTGCGCAGCAGGGTGCTCTGCAGTGTGGGGAGGGGCTGAACCACAGGCCTAGGACCTGGTGGAACGCCACCTGTAGCATCAGTCTTCCCAGTTGCTAAGTCTGGAAAGGCAGGGACCTGCCTGGGATTTCCAAGGCAATGAGGGGGCCAGATGCAGATTGTGGGCCAGCCTCCCCTGCAGAGGCCCGTTGTGATCTCCCAGATGCAAAGCACAGGCTCCAGCGGGCAGCGGGCGGAAGTGGCCGCGGTCAGAGCACGGCTCTAATCACTCATAATCAGTTTGTTCCCTTCCTTCCTTTTTTTTTTTGGCAGTGTTTGCCGGTTACTGCGTGCAATGGAACACAGGAGGGGCAGACGGTTCCTGGCCCGGGAAACGTCTGTCCTCCCCCCTTAGCTTCTTGATTAATGTTTGACAGGCACATTTGCAAAGAAGAGACAGAGCTCTTCCACCTGCTGGTTCACTCCCCAGATGGCTACAACAGCCAGAGCTGGGCCAGGTGCCAGAACTCCATCTGAGTCTCTCCTAGAGGCAGGGACCCAAGTCCTTGGGCCATCTGCTGCTGCTTTCCCATGTACACTAGCAGGGAGTCGGATGGCAAATGGAGCGGCCAGGACTGGAACTGGCGCTGTCACAGGATGCGGGCGTTAAAAGAATCAGCTTAGGGCTCGGTCCTTGCCTTGCATGTGCTGGGATCTCATATGGGTGCCGGTTCATGCCCCAGCTGCTCCTCTTCTCTTCCAGCTCCCTGCTTGTGGCCTGGGAAAGCAGTCGAGGACGGCCCAAAGCCTTGGGACCCTGCATTCGCATGGGAGACCGGAGGAAGCTCCTTGCTCCTGGCTTTGCATTGGCTCAGCTTTGGCCGTTGCAGTCACTTGGGGAGTGAATCAGCTAACAAAAGATCTTTCTCTCTGTATATCTGCCTTTCCAATAAATACGTTTTTTTTTTTTTTTAAAAAAAGGCAGCTTCACACGCTGCACCAAAGCACGGGCCCCGTGCCTCCCGACCCCACAGCGTTTGAAGTGAGCAGAACCAGCTGCTGGGATGCAGCGAGAAGCACACACACAGCTCTACACGTTTGCTTTTTTATTTTAAGATGGAATAATTTAAGTCTTGTGACTGACAGTCTGATTGTAGTATCTGCCCTTAGTGTACACACACACACACACACACACACACACACACGCTCTCTGCAGCCACGTGCTGTTCAGCTGGCGGCACCACCAGAGCAGGAAGCTGCTGTAACTCTCGCCTGTGAGCTCCAAGGCGGGAAAGCCAGGGGTCAAGCCCTCAGCTCACCACTTCCCCGACCCCTCTGGTCACCATTCTGGCCTCGGTTCCCTCGTGTGTAAGATGGAAAGTTTAACAGCCATTAGTCCCAGGGGCCAGCTGTAGGCTCACGCTGAACTGGGTGCCTAGTACCCAGTAAGCACTCCAGAAACGAGAGCTGTAATGGCTGTTTACCCCTCCTGGCCTGCGGGGAAACAGGTGCACAGAGTTGAAATAATGAGGTAATAATCTGAGTAATCAATCAATGACAGAAGCTGGGGGCCAGGACCTGCTTGCAGCCCCAGCGGCGCCTTGGAGACTCCGAGCCGCCCTCCTACAGGTTGTGTGCGTCCCCCGCTACGGGGAGAGATTGAGTTCCCGAGAGATGAAGGCAGTCTCACCCAACACACACCCTGCTCCTGTCCTGGGTCCCCAGACCAAGGGCTGTGGGCTCGCTGGCGCCCAGCAGCCTCGGCGACCGCCGCCAGGAGCAGGACAGATGCGTCCTCTAGCGGCAGAAGTAACTCACTGCTGGGAGACTTGGCTCATCCCTCCACCTGCCGGCCAAGAAGGTGAGGATACTGGGGAAACAGTGGCAGCCAGGCCCTGGACCTTCACAGCGTAAACCCACGTCCCTACTCACACATCCTCTTTCCAAAATTCTGTCCCAGCTCGCTCCCTGTTATGGGCAGGGCTCCGAGACTGTGCTGGGTCCTGTAGGTTCAGCCAAGAGTCCCTTGATTCGCCCATTATATGCCAGCGCCCTCAACACCCTCCAGATGTTCCCAAGCCTACCCACATTCTTGGCCTCAAGGAGAATCTCCGGAAGAGGCCTCGGCTCTCCGGCCTGAACTTTCCTGCAGAAGCCAAACTTCTCCCTCATCTTTCTGGGTCGCTCAGTCCTCTTCCCTCCCTCTCCATCTCTCTCCCCCAGCCCCCATCACCCAGCAAGCAAAGTGTCCGCATGCCCAGCATCCGCAAGAAAAGCCCGGTCCCTCCATCCCCCAGACCTCCCAGGACCCCGCGTCTTCATCTGCTGCCTGACAAGCTCAAGAGCGCTGGGTTGGGGTACTCGGGGTTCTCGATGACGCCAGGGCCGAACTTGAGCTCCAGGAAGCGCCGGTAGTTGTTGGGCGCCTGCGCCATGAAGCCGGCGAAAGCCAAGGGCACCAGAGGCTGCAGGAAGTGTTCCGGGAACTCCACGTCCTGCCGGTGGTCCAGCCACGTGTCCTTGGTCATGACCCCGTTGCGGGGGTAGAAGGGCCACAGGTCCACGTGCAGATGGTTGCTCTCACTGTACTGCACGCGGAAGAAATCACCCTCCACGGCCTTCTCCCACACGAAGCCGCGCTCGTCCACCACCGAGCCAGCCTCGGCCCCCCGCAGCTGTTCGCAATTGCCCACATCCTCCAGATAGATGCCTAGGTCCACGTCGTAGTCCCACGGGATGATGTCCCCGTGACGTGCGGCCCCCAGCAGCGAGCCACCCTCCAGCCAGTAGCGCACACCGGCCGCCTCCAGCACGCCCACCACGTAGCGGGCTGTCTCCCGCAGCGCGCGCAGGCAGCACGGGGGTGTCCAGCGCCCCTCGTACAGGTAGGAGGGTGTGTCACCTACCACTGTGCCAAAGCAGCGCGCCGTCTCCTTGCCGCAGCCGAACCACTCCAGCCGCCCGCCTTCCCAGCTCACTAGGCGGATGCCCAGTGCGCGCAGCAGCGCCGCTCGCCGCGCTCGCCCTTCGCGCTCGGCCTTCCAGCGGGCGTGCGCTGTGCCCAGTGGGGGCTGGCGTGCGGCGGCGAAGGGCCAGTCCAGCAGGTGCACGGCCCAACCACGCAGGGCAGTCTGCAGGAAGAGGCTGGTGCCCAGCGGCCGGGCCAGCGGTACCGAGAGATTGAAGAGGTCGCGGGCGCGAAGGAGCACCACAGCGTCCCCGTCCAGGGCGTCACAGCGGGGTGCGGTGGGCGCAGCAGAGTAATGCGCGGTCCACTCCCGCAGGCTCACATTCAAGGCCAGGCACCGGGCAGGGTTGGCCGTGGCCACTGGGGCGGCCACCAAGCGTGCGTTTCCCTGCCGGAGCGCCTCCACCATGCGCTCCAGCTGGCCCGGGGTCTCAGCCCGCGTGCCGTCTGGCACCAGGGCCACGAATTCGGTGTTGACATAGGTCTGTGGGCGTGAGGCCGCAGCCGGCCTGTCCAAGGTGGGCTGCAACAGGGCCAGGCGAACATTGGGGATGCGAGGCAAGGCCAGGGGCGGGTAGGGCAGTGAGTCAGCCACAACCACTACAGGCTGCGCTGGGTCCTGCTGCAGCAGGGAGTCCACCAGCTCGGGCAGGGCGTTGTCAAAGGTCTCAAACTCCCGCACCAGCACCGTGACACGGGGGCCTGAGGCAGCGGAGGCACGCCAGGAGCCCCGGCCTCGGGAGTGCCTGGGCTGGTGCTGCAGCCAGGAGACGTAGATGAGCACCAGCAGGTTGAGGGTGATGGCGGCTGCCAGCGCAGCCTGGCAACGGGTGAGCCGCATGAGGCCCAAGTCAGGCCCTAGCTGGGCCTCGGTGACATCCTGGGGAGGAGAGATAAGGTGGGGGGATGAGGCTGGTAGGCAAGGGCTGCACTGTTCTGGCCTATGGCCTGGCTCCAGCTGCTTCTGCTTTCTGTTTGCTTCAGCTCTGAGTGTCCCTCCTCCAGGAAGCCCTCCCTGACTGCCCAGGCTGGGCCAGGCACACCTTTGGGGTGTTTTCAGGACCCTCGGGGTTCCCCCACCCGTCTCTGAACCATCACTGCATGGAGAAGTATCCGCGGCCCTCCCCCCACCCCCACCCGCGGAATGGCGAGCCTGGCCCGAGCCTCCAGCACCGCTCAGGATGGCGCTATTTCGCACGTTCAGCCTCATCCTCCTCCTGCTCTCTGCGGTCACTCGTTTAGCCTAGTCGGTCCCTCCCTCACTCTCATATACTTCCTCCAGGAAGCCTTCTCTGATTTCTCCCTCCACAGGGCTGGCCCCAGAACTCTGACTTCTCCAGACTTTAAAAATTTTTTTATTGGCAAGGCTGATTTTACAGAGAGAAAACTGAGGTCTTCCGTCTGCTGGTTCGCTCTCCAAATGACTGGGTACAGGGGCCCAAAGAGGTGAGCCATCCTCTGCTACTTCCCCAGGCCATAAGCAGGGAGCTGGATGGGAAGTGGAGCAGCCGGGACATGAAGCAGCACCCAGCACCCACATGGGATGCTGGTACAGCAAGCAGAGGAATACCTCGCTATGCCACAGAACTGGCCCTGGTTGGCTCCACTTTTCATTTTAGCTTCTTGCTAAGGTACACCCTGAGGGCAAGCAGGTGGTAGCTCCAGCAGCTAGGCGCCTGACTTCGCACATCCCCATCCTTGCCTACTCCATGTGGGGATGGGTCTGCCAGCTCCCAAGACTGTGAGTTCTGCAAGGGAATAGCTAGGGCTATTTTTTGTGTCCATGGCCCAGGGCCCAGTCCTGACAATGGACTTGATGAAAAAAAAAAAAAAAAGGATGATTGGGGGTTAGTGTTGTGGCACAGTGGGTAAAGCCACTGCCTGCAACAAACCCAGTATCCCTGTATGGGTTCCAGTTTGAGTCCTGGCTGATGCACTTCCTATCCAGCTCCCTGCTTATGTGCCTGGGGACAGCAGTGGAAGATGGCCCAAAGACTGGGGAGAAAAGCTCTCGGCCACTGGGGCCATGTGGGGAAGTGAACCAGCAGATGGAAGCCTTTCTGTCTCTCCCTGTCTGTCACTCTGTCAGATAAATAAGAAAACCTTTTTTGAGGGGGAAAAAAAAGTAAAAATAAAAAACAATGCCAAGGCTGGAGTTTCTATGTATCAGTAAAGGCCGGTGAGCTCAGTGCTCAACCCCGTCAATGGACAAGTCCGTGTTCACAGGCCTGCCTGGCCTGCCTGCTCCCTGTCTCCCTCTAACACACTCTTGCAGTTCCTCTTTACCACCCTAGCCCCCTTCTTTCAGGCCGACTGAGATGGCCCCTAAGGCCCCAAGCTGCAGGAGGGGTGACGCACCCCAGGATGAACCCACCCACTGGGGGGCGCCTGAGTCCCGTACTGCAGGGCCTGGGTTCGAGATCCTGCCAGGCTTGATTTAGTTTTTCACTCATACAAACTCTCCAAAGAGAGTCATTGTATTTATTTGAAAGGAAGAGTTAGAGAGAGGGAGATGGGAGGAAGAGAGATCTCCTGTCTGCTGGTTCATGCCATGGATGGGATGTTGTGTTGCAGGTGGTAGCTTGACTCGTGAAGCTACAGGGCCGCTCTATGAACGCTCTGAGAGATGGCAGGTGTTGGCTTAGTACATGGGTCCATGACACATGCATGACAAACCCAGAGTTCAGGGCAACTGGCTTTGGCCTAGCCCAGCGCCAGCTGCTGCAGATGTTTTGGGAAATGAACCAGCAGCTGCAAAATCTGTCTTTCAAATTAAAAAAAAAAACAAAAACTTTTTTTTTTCTTAAGATTAACAGTCCAACCTTTGCAACCTTAGAATTGTCTTCTGGACCTTACACGGCCCCCATCACCCATCTGATGGATGCTGATAGCATACCAGGCACTGTTCTGGCACTGGGGGACAAGCCAATCCCCCTTCCGGGGTCCCCCTGCTAGATGGCCAAGGGTACAGCGGGGACCTGAGGCGCTCCACCCCCCTGCATCCTGTGGCCGACAGCCTGGGCGAAGCTAGCTGTACACGGGGCACCTGGCTCTGTCCTGCGGCCGACAGCCTTGGCGAAGCTAGCTGTACACGGGGCACCTGGCTCTGTCCTGCGGCCGACAGCCTGGGCGAAGCTAGCGGTACACGGGGCACCTGGCTCTGTCCTGCGGCCGACAGCCTTGGTGAAGCTAGCTGTACACGGGGCACCTGGCTCTGTCCTGCGGCCGACAGCCTGGGCGAAGCTAGCTGTACACGGGGCACCTGGCTCTGTCCTGCGGCCGACAGCCTTGGCGAAGCTAGCTGTACACGGGGCACCTGGCTCTGTCCTGCGCTTTCTCCGTGCCTTCACTCGTGTTATTGTCCATTCGACTATGAGGAAACTGAGGCACAGAGTGGCACTGCTTGTTTCAGGGCTTACCACTTGGAAACTGTGGACTTGAACTTGCCTGGGAAGCTGGTTTTGGGGCCAGGCTGTAGACCATGGAACCGCCCAACTTGCAGTCCATTTTCGGGGAGCCCTCCCTAGCCTAGCCTGCCAAATCTGACATCTATCGACAGCTCTCTGCCAGGCCCCGGGGTGAAGGAAGCCGTCGCTGCATTTGCCCTCCACATGCGAGCCAAGGACAAAAATCAAACCAGTGTTGCCAGCATCTCCTGTGGTCACTGGTGTCCCAGCTGCTCCACTTTCCATCCGGCTCCCTGCTTGTGGGCAGAGTAAAGCAGCACAGGATGTCTCAAAGCCTTGGGACCCTGCACCCACATGGGAGACCCAGAAAAAACTCCTGGCTCCTGGCTTTGGATTGCCTCAGCTCCGGCTTTTGCAGTTACTTGGGGATGAACCAGCAGATAGAGGATTTTTCTATCTCTTCTTCTCTCTGTAAATCTACCTTTCAATAAAAATATTTTAAAAAACAAAACCAAAAAATCAACAGCAACCGACAGATGCATCAGGCAACCAGCAGGAGGCGCTTGAGAGCACACAGGGTTCACTTCACACCAGGTGGGCAAGGAAGGGGTGGACAGCACACTGACAAGGTGGGCCCCGCTTTTCCTTGGGCCCAGCTTTTCCTCATTCCCCAGTTCTCCGGGCCTGAGATTTCTGCCCCTGCAGCTGCAGAAGGCAGAGGGCGTGCACAGAACGAGAGCAGCAAGCAAGCCTAGTCGGTGGAAAAGCACAGTTTCCACATACCTGCGTGCTTGGTGACCCCGAAGAATTTTCTTACCTCCTCGGCTGCAGGCTGGGGCTATTCCAGGAGGGTGGCTCGAGTCCAGCTCAGTGGCATCGCTGCAGGAAGAAGAGAAACCCCGAGTCAGCCAGTGGCACACAGGACAGCAAGGTGGCATCAGGGAGTCCTCCTCCCTGACATCCCATTAGCCAGGGTACCACCTGGGGCATCTCAGGCATGATCAGCTACCATGACAACCTTGAGCTGCTTGTCTCTCCAGAACAGGGCTCACAAGTGGTAACCATCTTACCTCCTCCCCAAACATACTCCACCCCCAAGAAACAATCCCATGGTCCCTGCTTTGGCAGGCCTGGTGCCTAGGGTCCCTGGAAGGAAAGGGGGGTGGGCTATCATGTTACTATAGTAACCAGGGCTTGGCCTTGTCTGTTTCCCACTTCCCTGCGGGCTGGTCCAGGTCCTGAAACCATAGCAACTGGCCCCAGCAGACTCTTTCCTCTAAATAAAAACACCTGGTTGGTTTGGTCCAGCGCCACTCCCACGGATGAAAGGGGAGATGGTTACCATGGTAACACCAGCTGGGTAGCTCCGGGGGAGGGGGTTGGGAAGAGATACTTCTCTTAGGGATTAGTGTCTTTGGGGCTGTGGGCTCTTTCACCTGGGTACAAGGTGAGAGAGGAATGCCATAGCGACAAGGTGGGTAGTGGACAGGATCATCAGGGACGTAGATTAGCTTAGAAATCTCCTCCTGGTTCTGGGTTTGGGGCTCCTTAACCACAAAGGTGGAAGGAACGAGGGAGGGAGGAGGACGGTGCTCGGCTTCCAAAGGGTTACCATGACAACTGGCTTAGCCAGGCACCAGAAAGGATGGGATTCCCCCCCCTCCCGCTGATTCCACCCCTAGTGGTCACCCTTGACAACGACTGTCCAGGAGAAGATAGGTGGATTTGGAAGAGTCAGACTTTCTGGGGGGGTGGGTGACGCGGGAGGACAGAGAAAGAACAAGACTCCTATCTTCATCTTCACTCCTGCCAGAAGCGCCCAGGCTGGCGCGCACGCAGGGTGCCATCCTGCTCTTGCGCGCCCCCGGCCCTCCCCCCACCACGTCGCCCGTGCCAAGCGCGCGCGTCCCGGGGCCGACCAGGGTGGGCGAGGCGCGCGCCCGGTCTCCCGCTCGCCCCCGTCTTCCCGTTCCCCGCCACGCGAGCGCGCTGCGGGGTGAAAGGGGTGGAGGCGGTGGGGGTGCAGGCGCGGCCGCGCAGGCGCGCGAGGCGGAGCGGGCGCGCGGGCCGGCCCCGGCGCCTCCATGATGGAGGAGCGAGCGGCCGCCGCGGTCGCCGCCGCCGCCTCCTCCTGCCGCCCGCTTGGCTCCGGCGCGGGCCCCGGCCCGGCTGGAGCGGCCCCAGCTGCCACCCCTGTCCCCGGGCCTGGCCCGGCCGGGAAGGGAGGCGGCGGTGGAGGCAGCCCCGGGCCCACGGCGGGCCCGGAGCCCCTGAGCCTACCGGGAATCCTGCACTTTATTCAACACGAGTGGGCGCGCTTCGAGGCCGAAAAGGCGCGCTGGGAGGCCGAGCGCGCCGAGTTGCAGGTGAGCGCCGACCCCGGGGACCCCGGCCCCCCACCCCGACCCGGCCCGGCCCGGCCTCACCCGCCGCCGCCGCTGCCGCCATCTTGAAGCAATGGCCGCCGGGACGGCCGGGAGGGGGGCGGGCGGGGACGCGACGGTCCCCGAGAGCGGGTGGGGGGCCGGGAGGGGGCAGGGGGTGCGGTGTCCTGAGAGGACCGGGACGGCAGGAGGTGGGAGTGGAGCAGGGTCCGGGGTGCTGCGGAGAAGGGAGATGGGCCGGCGGCGGCAAGAAAAGGGGGCGGAGGAGTCAGTCCGACTGAAGTGGGAGTGGGAGGGCGCGCTCGGTGGAGCCCCTGGACGCGCAGGGCAGTTGGAGAGAAGAAAACCCGAGGGGGTCTCAGCTGGGAGGCTGCAAAAACTCGCAGGTGCCTAGGGACTCCCATCCCTTTACTCCCTCCCTTTCCGTGTCCCTGACCAGTGCGAGGTTGAGAATGGAGCCGAGTGTCAGGGCTGCGGGCTGGGGGATAGACCGGGCTCCAGGGGTGGGTGAGTGGGTGCGACTTGGGACTTACTGCCAGCCAAGAGCCGGGAGGCGCAGGGAGAGGAAGTCCGGATGGGGTGTGTTTCTGGATGTTTGGGCGATGGGACTGACTCGTGACTGTGGGGGCGGGAGAAGGTTTGGAGGCATCCCAGGAGGAAGAGGGTGCCCTGGGAGGAATCCGGTGAACCCCGACTTGTGGCTGCAGAGTGCAATTCAGAAGGAGTCCTGGGGTGGAACTGGGGACAAGGCAGGGGGGCTGTCCCGCCCGTTGGGGCGTGGGGCCAGAGAGCCTCAGTTTGGGGGTGTGGAGAGCTGTGATGGTTGTGAGAGAATGTCGGATGTCAGACAGGGAACCCTGGACTGGGATATGGGGTTCTGTGTGTGGCCAGTGTGCAGATGAGGGCGGCCTGGACAGGCACACGGAAGGGGGACCTGGGTACCCTTGGGGGATGCGTTCTAGGGTTAGGAAGGCCATAGGGGATGCCTGTGACTAATCCTGGGGAAAGCCGGGGTGGTATGGAGAGTAGCTTGGGAGAGAAGGGTGCCCCAGAGTGAGGGCGGCCAGGTCTCACACATCTGGTGACACGGTTCATGACCTTGAGGAGTGTCAGGCATGAAGAGGCCGAGGACGGTCCACGGGCATGGGGCTGAGATGTTCTCAGTGGGAATTGCCAGCACTTGCTTCTGGCAGCCTGGCTCCCCGCCCCTACCCCCCCCCCACACACACACACCCCAGGATTGCCTGCTGGGAGTCCAGTCTGGGGAGCAAGTAAACATCTGGCCGTTCTCCCCGAGTGTCCCACTCAGGTGGGTGCTGATGCTGGGTCCTCCTACCTGCCCACGGGAGCACAGTCCTTATGTAAGGGTTGTGGGCTTGTGTTCTCTCTTCTCAAAACTGTTTCCCAGCATCCATCTTGCTGGGCTTCCTCAGTGCCCCGTGACGGAGGCAGGGCCAGCACCGTTACCTCACTCAGCAGCCAGGGTCGCAGCCACTGTGTACTGGGGGGGAGGTGCAGTGTGTGCACCAGGCTCGGTGTGAGGCATGGCAGGTGCATGCCGTGGTTGAATCCCAGCAGCATCCTGGGTAGGGAGGACCGAGGCCATCCCGGGGCGGGTGACTTGCCCAGGGGCAGAGCTGGACTGTGCTGGCCACCTCTCTACCACCCTGGCCGGGTGAGAACCGCAGGTCAGGGACGCTTGGGGTCTCCCTATGTCACCCCAAATTTCAGGTGGGTAGTTTGCACCTGCTGTCTTAGAGGCAGCTCACCGTGTGGGTCCCGTTGCCAGTGACTGCCCCTCTGGCATGAGCCCCCACCCCAGGGTCTCAGCATGGTGTCCACGCCCGAAAGCGGCACCTCTTACACGCCTTGCCAGGAGCCACTTCCCACCAACAGGTGTCAGAGCAGGACCTGCTGTTCCTAGCGCTGGTGGCCTGCGTGTGTCCTGTGCCCAAGCCTGTGTCTGATGACAGTGGGGGAGGTGAGGTGTCCGTCCTGGATTGTCTGTACATGTTCACGCATCTTTGAGATGGGAGCCGAAGCAGAAGTTCCACGGTGCAGGGGGAGGGAGAAGAGGTGCTGTGACAGGTGGGAGGTGTGGGCCGAACCCCTCCCTGGACTGGGCCAAACCTGGGTATGGAGAGAGGAAGCATGGGCCCCTGGGGTACCCCAGTACTGACCCCTGGGGAAGCTTTTTAGGTGTCTCTTTGCTGGAGAGGGAACAGCGGGAGAGGGGGCGGCCTGTCTCAGAAGGGCTGTTTCTGGAAGAACATGGGATTCAGGAGTAGGTGTGGTGAGCAGTGCGCACAGCAGCTCCCAGCCCCGCCACCTGCCACCCGCCACCCGCTGAAGCCAGATGGCTGTGGGAGCTGGCTGCGACCCTTCCCTGGGGGTGGGAGTGGGGCGTCCCACTGCCACCAACCCAGAATGTAGTGCCAGCTACATCTTCCAATGCCACATGGGCCGGGGAGGACAGCAGAGCAGATGGGAACTGGTGTCATCGCTAGGAAGAAGACCAGGGCTTGAGGAGGCGGCAGGAGGAAGGAGGAGACCTGAGTGAGCTGGGCAGGTACCACGCCTGTTGCCTCCGCCATCCCTGCGGGCCACTGCCGTTTCCTCCTGGAGTTTCAGTGACTGTCCTGTTGTAACCCCCACCCCACTCAGGCCCCCCTGTGGCTGGAGTCCCCTTTGCGAACCTTGCATGCTGTAATCCGTATGTGCTCTCCACCTTCGCTGACCTTGCTTCTCCAGCCTTCCCTGCTGCTGCTTTGACACAATCTGGTCAGGAGTCCCTCGGGCCACTTGCTGCTCTTGTCCCTGTCCTCTGTTAGCTGCCTCAGGTCCTCATCCCTTCGTCCCCTCCCTAGGGACTTAGTCATAGTGCCTGGAAGTTGTCCCTGCTCAACATCTGCCTGCTCCTTGCACAGTGCCTGCTGCCCAGGGGGTGGATGCCCCATGGGACGACACTGTCGAGGCTCTCACCGGGCCAGGAGGGAGCAGGTGCGCGGGGAACGCCATGGGGTTGGGAATAATGGGGCTGGTGTTTGGTGGCATATGTTTCCCCACCGCCACCTCTGCCTCCCTTCAAAAAACTGATCCAGGACCCCATTGGAGTCTGTCTGACCTTCTGTGTAGAACATGTGAAGGACAGAGTGGCGTCTTGGGACAGGCTTCTCCCTGGTATCCCCGGTGGTGGCATTTCCTTGTCCTTGTTGCTGAACCTGCCCTCTCTCCACTGGAGCATCACCCCCAGGCCCAGGGCTGGCTCAGTGTGGGTGGAGTGGACAGAAGGAGGGCTGCTCCGTTGGACAGTGATGCACGCGGGTCCCTTTGTGTTGATTCAGAAGGCAGCCTGCCACCACGAGGGTTGTTAGCAGGACAGAGACCTGGAGGTGGGTCCGCTAGCGCTCGGAGGCCGACACGGGTGGACAGAGTGCTCCCCCACACAGGCTTACTTCCCAGGTTCCTGCCGGGGCTGGGCCCAGGTCCCACCAGAGCCAGGAGCCAGAAAATCCAGCTCTCCCGTGGGGTTGGCCCGAGCTGTTAGTGGATCACTCAACACTCCTTGCTTAAGTCAATGTTAGCAGGAAACTGGCCTTGGGGCGGCAGCCAGATGTGCAGGCTGAGCACAGCTGTTCAGGCTGCCCTGGCTGGCCCACCATCATTTTTGCAGTTACTGCCTGCAAGAAGGGTGGACTAGTTAATGGCACGAGTGGACCTGGTGTCCCATCCTGCGCCAGGTGTCACGTGACAGTTGCCCAGCTCTCTGCTGCCCTGCGGGTGAGAGTAGGGCTGCACCCTGCTCCAAGCACATGGATAGTGTGGTCCCTTGGAAAGCCTCAGGAGAGGATGAGTGGCGTGGGGACTCCAGGGGCTCTGGTCCCGAGCAAGGCTTTGACGGGCGTGCGGCTGGGGGCTGCCGCAGAAGCTCCCTGGCAGGCACGTGGTGCACAGGGAAGCTCTGGCTGCCTGAGAGGGCAGAGGCTGGTAACCCCCGGAGCGGGTGCATCTCCGCGAGGCAGGAGAGTGTGACGAGGTCTGCTGCGTTGTCTTTATTCTTGGTTGGGCCCTGGACTGCAAGGCTAGTACCTGCACATTAGGCGTCCTGGGGTAGGGGATGCTTGGAGAAGGGGAGATGACCTCAGTGAACTCACACTGCCACATGGCCTGACAGGCAGGCCCTGGAGTGGGCACCTGCACCCAGGGCTTCTGGAACTCTGTCAAGGCCATGGACTGCCACAGCCTGGGCTGCCCAGGCCAGCAGACAGCTGGAAGTGCCCAGCCACTCCCACCCCTGGACAGATGTCCAGTAGGGGGCCCCTTGAGGTTACTTGTGCTGGAGGGGGGGGTGCAGGTTCAACTCAGCCACCCCCTCTGGTCCCCAAGCTCCAGAAATGTCCTCTGGCACCTGCCAGCGACAGATGCTGTGGTGGGAAGTGGGGAAGGGGGAGGGAGGGCGCCTCCTGCAGCAGCACGCTCCTGCCGGTTCCTAGCTGGGGATGCCTGGCTGCCCCATCAATTGCCTGGCCTGGTCTCTCTCCAGAAAGGCAAATGCCAAGTTTAGCCCAAGTTGGCTCTGTTAATTTCAGGGGTTAAGGACTCCAGCTTTTTCACTATTGGTGATCCTCACCCACAGGATCTACCAAGGCTCCCCAGCACCCTGGATCAGGGTTGCAGCACCTGTGGCAGTGGCTTCAGGGCACCCGGTGGGTTGGGGCTGAAGCTGTGCCTGTGGGGGCGGTGGTCTGCAGCACCTAGCCCTGAGCCCGCTGCTCCCATCCCCTAGGCCCAGGTGGCCTTTCTCCAAGGAGAAAGGAAAGGGCAAGAGAACCTGAAGACAGACCTGGTGCGACGGATCAAGATGCTGGAGTACGCACTAAAGCAGGAGAGGTAAGCCAGACGCCTCTTCCCCCGGCCGGGTGCTGGGAGCCGAGGCGGGCAGGTCTAGCTCGGGGTGAGGCCTCGTGGTGACTGCTGCTGGCCTCTCCGCTCCCCTGTGTGTCTGTCTGCTCACTGTTTGTCTCTTAGGGCCAAATACCATAAACTGAAGTTTGGAACAGACTTGAACCAGGGCGAGAAGAAGCCGGATCTGTCAGAACAAGGTACCCGCCCCTCTGTGTACCTAGTCCACCCCATGTGACTGTACCTCTGTGATGGGGGATGGGGGCGCCCTTTTCTGACTTGGCTGCACAGAGCAGAAATTGTCTTGGGGCAGGGGTCGCAGTGCCCACCCTTGTGGGCTGCTCTGTGCTGGGGCCTGCCGTCCCTCTGTGGCCCTGAGACACACACAGGCATCTCCCTGCGTCCCTCCTGAGGCATGGGGGCTGGGGCTGTTTATAGGGTGCCATGGACAGCGGGGGAGTGCTGGTGAGGACTGTACTGAGGGGGTGGTGTCATCACCTCGTTCTCCCCCTAAGGGCATTGTGGAGTGTGGTTGTGTCATCTGCAGGGCACAGCAGAGAGCAGAGGTGATGTGGTCAGTGCCCTTGAGCCCCTCCGAACCCGAACTCCCAGAAAGCAGACCCGGCCCCTCTGCCACTGGGTGGGGGCAGGGGTGAATGTGGTATGATGGAGCAGTAACAGACGGTGTGGGCAGCGGCCTGGTGGCATGCCCTGGGGACAGGGGACGTCTGGCTTGTCCCCGAGTTTCCTTTGACATATGAAGTGTCTTGGCTGCCTCTCTCTGGCCCTTACTGCCTTTGGCAGAGACTGAAGGGTGGAGTTGTGAGATGCAGGTGTGCTGGCCAATAGTGGCTGCCACATTCGCAGGTGTCAGAAACCCTGCGGAGGCTGTACCCGCTGGCCTTTTAGTGACTGTCACCCACTGCTGGCCAGAGGGCAGTACCCATCCTGGTTAGGGCTTCTTGTGTAGTCCAGGCCCCAAGTGGGCACTACCGGTGCTCAGTACAAGCATGATGAATGAAACACACTGGTGCACGGATGGGCCACCTCACCTGCCCAAGGTCGCCTGGAAGGGGGAGGGGGTTGGACTTGAACCCAGTCTACCCAGTCAGTCCCTGAGGCCCAGGTCAGCCCTGTGTGGGGAGGTAACAGCAGCCCCTGGTCCTCTCTGGGGGGTGACTGGTGCTCAGCAGCTGGCATCACAGCACCCAGCCCAGTGCCTGGTGCTGGGTTTGCGGGGTGAGGAAGATAGAGCAGGTGACAGGCCAAGTGGAGGCGCCCTGAGTGAGACATTCCCATCCCTTCTCTCCCATCGCTACCCCCCAGTATCCAATGGCCCCGTGGAGTCGGTCACCCTGGAGAACAGCTCGCTTGTGTGGAAGGAGGGGCGACAGCTTCTCCGACAGTGAGTATGGGCACATGGGGGTAGGGTTCCTGGGGACAAGGGACACATTCAGACTGGGAGGTACAAGGAGACTCCACAGTCTTTCATGTCCCCAATGGGGACATGGGACCCTCAGGATCTCAGACAGCCATAGCTGGGAAGGCTGGTACCAAGGACTTCCCAGAGGAGGTGGTGTGGGGTCCCCTCTTCCTGAAACATGAACTTTAGTGCCCTGAAGCACTGTCTTTAAAGGATAAATTTAAGCTCTTTCTTAGAAGTGTTATTTGAAAGCAGAGATTTCCCACCTGCTGATTCATTCCCCAGGTTCACACAACAGCCAGAGCTGAGCCAGATCAAAGGCAGGAGCCTGGAAAACCAGCTGGTGTCCCCACCGGGGTGCCAGGGGCTCAGCTATTTGAGCCACCACCTGTTGTCCCTAAGTGGCATCAACAGGAAGCTGGAGTGAAATGGAGTAGCCAGGTCTAGGAGCAAGCACTTGGATGTGGGATACAGGCATGCAACAGTCAGGAGCCTGGAATTCCATCCGGGTCCTCCACACAGGTGCAAAGCCCAAACACTTGGGGCATCTTCTGCTGCCTTACCAGACCACCAGCAGGGAGCTGGATGGGAAGTGGAGCAGCTGGGGACATGAACTGGAGCCCGTATGGGATTCTGGCACCATGGGCAGAGGATTAGCCCTCCTCCCCTGCGGTTTTAAACCTTTATGCCAGTGTCTGCTGGCTTCACAATGTTGATTTGTAGGAAGGAGCACAGTCAATAGCCCAGGTTCCTCTTACCTCCTTTCCCTCCTGACTTCCCAGCGAGGTTTCCTATGAACCTCCCTCGGCCTTGAGAGCACAGGGTATGGCGTCACCTTCCACATACAGTGATGTTTTGAAACAGATGGACCTGAGCAGGGACACACAGCTTCAGTTCCGTCATGTTCCTTAGCATGGCTGTCCTTGTTTGGCGCTGTGTCCCACGGGTTTCCTGCCTGGATACTCTAAATACCGTATTGTCATGGGAACAAAGGTTTCAGTGGAAATTATCTCAAAAGCAAAGCTGTGGTGTTGGCGGCCGTGTACCTGCCGGGGCCGGGGTCCACTCTGGAGCGGCCCCCTGTGTGAGAGGCCTGGTGGCCACCTGACCTGCCCTGTCTCTGCCCCCCTCAGGTACCTGGAAGAGGTGGGCTACACAGACACCATCCTGGACATGCGCTCCAAACGTGTGCGTTCCCTGCTGGGCCGCTCACTGGAGCTCAACGGGGCGGTGGAGCCCAGTGAGGGGGCTCCCAGGGCCACGCCGGGCCCCGGGGTGCTCAGCAGCGGCGGTGGGGGTGGCGGCGAGTCACTGCTGGTGAAACAGATCGAGGAACAAATCAAGAGGTGAGCCCTTGGCCTCTGCCAGCCCCTCAGAGGTGCCTGGGGGCTTGTTGCTTCTGGAATGCTTGGGTTCGGTTCAGGGTTTTCTGCCACAGGCTCCCCGTGGCCTCCTCGGCCAAGGCGCCAGGGCAGCATCGAGCTGGTACCTGCCGGAGGCTAGCGCTGCACCCGCTGCTGTCACATACACTGATTAGTTCGTATCTCCTGGGTGCTTGTCCTGTCAGGTGGTGCTGAGGGCTCTGGATAGCACAGGAGGAAGGGCGAGAGTGACAGGGTGACAGGCTTGCTGCTCTGGACTGGCAGCCAGGGAGGGCCTCTCGGTGGAGGTGATGTCGCATGGAGAGCGTGACAGGAGAAGCCGCCTGCAGAGCTGAGGGAGAGTTGTGGGCAGTCACCATCCATGCCCCAGGTTCTGAGGCGGAAAGGACTCGGCCTGCAGGGGGCAGCCTGAGGCCAGTGTGGTCGGCTAGGGAGGCAGAGCGCTGGGCAGGGGTGGGCCGCTCACCTTGCAGCGGGGAGGTGAGGCTGTGGGCAGGCCTGGCCATGCACAGAGGACAACAGGGATGACTCCAGGTGTGGGATCAACCGCGGTGGGAAGGGGGCATGGTCCCGAGGGTGGGCTGGCTCCTTGGGGCCGTTCATCACCGCTCACAGGTGCCACTGCACTGAAGCTTAGCTGCAGTTCAGCAGTGCAGGGCTGTGACCCCACAGAGGGAGCGAGTGTAGACAGTAGAGGGAGGAGAGCTGAGCCCGGGGCCTCCCACACACAGAGCGGAGGAGCAAGCGGGAGGTGGTGACATGTAAGGGGAGGGCAGTGAATGCCAGGCTGGGTTGTGGGAGGTGAGGGGGGATCAGGCAGACGGCTATGGTCCTTCAGCCAAGGGAGGACCTTGTGCCTGGGTGGTTTGCAGGAACTTTCTAGAACATTAGCCTGATGACTGGAAGGAAGCTGTTTGTGTTGATCCGGTCCATGTCTGGCACAGGTTGGAGGCCGGGAGGTAGGTGGAGAGGAGCGTAGGCTCCTGCGATCAGGGGTCCCCCAGCCCCTGCCCGGCCTCCTGCCTGAGCAGCCCCCTGGACTGGCCAGGTGCTGCGGTGGGTGCTCAGTCACAGGTGCCTGCAGCTTTCCTTCCCGCTCAGCATGTGTGGGCACACTGGCTCCGGCTGCCCCCGGAATGATGGTTGTAGCATCAGGCAGGGGTTGGATCCAGGCTTTGGCCACCAAGCCTGTGTGTCCTCTGTGGCACTAATGTCCCCCGGGCCCCATGTCGTGGACAGGAATGCGGCAGGCAAGGACGGCAAAGAGCGCCTGGCCGGCTCGGTGCTGGAGCAGATCCCCTTCCTGCAGAACTGTGAGGACGAGGACAGCGACGAGGACGACGAGCTGGACAGCGTGCAGCACAAGAAGCAGCGCGTGAAGGTGGGCCCCGTGGCCTGTCTGGGTGGCAGTCAGGGGCGCCCAGGGCCCTTCACCCTGGCAGCCTGCCACACCTCACGGCCAGCCCGGACATCCTGGCGTGGTTGTTCTGCCTCCAGCAGAGGGCGCACGTGGTCGGAGCCCTGCCGAGGCAGTTGGCAGGAGGCCCGAGGCCAGGCCGCTGTGTTGCCAAGACCCGAAGGCCTTGGGCTTTGGCCAAGAGCCCCTCTGAGCTGTGTGGCCTTCACCATGTCCCCAGCTGCCGTCCAAGGCCCTGGTGCCCGAGATGGAGGAGGAGGACGAGGAGGATGACTCCGAAGACGCTATCAATGAGTTTGACTTCCTGGGCTCAGGAGAGGATGGGGAGGGTTCGCCAGACCCTCGGCGTTGTGCTGCGGACGGAAACCCCCACGAGCTGGGTGAGCGGGCAGTGCCCCGGCTGACCACTGGCCTTGCATGCCTGTCCTTTTCCTCTGCACGCAGCCGTGTCCAGCTGCTTCCTGTCGGGGGGTCTCCACCGGACGGACACGCTTCCTCAGGGTGGAGGGCTAAGGAGCTCACAGGGCACAAGCCATGTGCAACAGGCCCCTGACCCATTCCAGGGAAAACCCCTGCGGGCTGCAGGCGGCTGTCCAACTCTGGCCCGGCTCAAGGAGGGAACAGGATGAGTGACTTGGGGGAAGGGCCGCGGCTTCCTCTATGTCCTGTGCTGCCTGGCCAGGGGGGCCCTTGGGTCACATGGGATGGGGACTGGAGGGTCCCCACATGCCTCCGTTTCCTTTGCCCTTCCCCGGCCTGGGACCCAGAGCCCCAGTGCCCCCCACAGTTGCAGGGAGGCCGTGGTGATCAGCAAGGCGGCTGGGGCAGAGCCAGGGGAGATCACGGGCGCTTGCACCATCCTCCCGTCTCTGGTCCCTGCAGAGAGCCGGCGGGTCAAGCTCCAGGGAATCCTGGCCGACCTGCGCGATGTGGACGGGCTGCCTCCCAAAGTGACGGGTCCCCCTCCCGGCACGCCCCAGCCCCGGCCCCACGAAGGTAAGGGTGCCCATTCCCAAGCCTTGCGCCCGACATCCCCTGGGGGCCATGGCAGAAGGAGGCTGCAGCGCCCGGCCCTCCCGGGGCCTCCGGGCCCTCAGGGCTGCGACCCAGCCTCCACCTGCAGCCTCCCCGTCCCAAAGTTGGTCTGTCTGTCTGTCTTCCCTCCGTGTCTGCCCTGTCCCGGCTGCCCGTCTCTCTGTCTCCTCCAGCTGTGACTCTCCGCCTCGTGCTCTCGCTCGCTCTCTTCCCGGCTCCTCATCTCCCTCTCTGCCTCTCTCTGTCTCTCTCTCCCTGGCCCTGCCCGCCCCTCCCCTCCCCCTAGCAGGTTCCTTTGGCTTCTCCTCAGACGTCTTCATCATGGACACCATCGGGGGCGGGGAGGTGAGCCTGGGGGACTTGGCGGATCTCACCGTCACCAACGACA